>NW_022436968.1:4208377-4429509 GCF_009761245.1 Sapajus apella | reverse complement strand
CCCAGCTACTCAGGAGGCTGAGGCAGGAGAATTGCCTGAACCCAGGAGGCGGAGGTTGCGGTGAGCCGAGATCGCGCCATTGCACTCCAGCCTGGGTAACAAGAGCGAAACTCCGTCTCAAAAAAAAAAAAAAAAAAAAAAAAAAAAAAAAAAAAAAAAAATTTTATTCCTAAAGTAGAATAAGATGGCATGCATAAAAACATATAGCATAGATTTATTATGCATAAAAGCATTAAAATTTTTCTTGGATTAACTACTTGCATGCTTAAAATCTGATATGTAACTAAGTTTATAATTAATTTGGGGTGAAGATAAATGTTATGCTTGTTTGTGCTCACACAAATTCCTGCACAAAAAAAATTGAGCCGAACTTTTAGAAATGAACTATAGATTTATCAATGACTGGTTAAATTTCAGTTGCATTTATTTTCCAAGAGATGTAGAAAAGTGAAACAGAGATGTTCCCCCTCCTTAAAAATATGTCATTAAACCAGAAAAAATTTCTTGCTCTCCTTGGAAGAAGCTAGGTTGAATATGTTCAGATGCCAAAAATGAGCTATTCTGAACTTTAGTAAATTGTTTACCACTACATCATTTCTCAGACTACAAACCAGAACACTTATTTTTCCAATAAAATTTTAGTAGTCATCAAATACTATTTTAATTATATATGTGCAGTGGAACACATCTCAGCATATTAAGTATAGCAATTAAAACAGACATGTCTGGAATAATGATAAATAAAAATTGGGTAAAATTTCTACCTTGAAATTAATGTTAACTACAGTAAATGTATCACATAAGCAAGATCAATAAGCTCTAAAGAGGTCCAGGGTTGTAATTCATGAAGAGAAGCTGGGCAAACAGTGTGGGACTGTTCCTAGAAACCTTGCCGTTTTTTCACTCAGTAAATGGAACTGATAAAATCTGACAGCTTGATTCTTTTCGGTTGGACTAAGTTTAGAAAAAGGAGAAAAATAGGCAAAAGTCAAAATTAAAATTCTTCACTAACCTTTCTCTTGAAATCGAGGCTGTTAAGCATTTCCTGCAGTGTCAAAACTTCCTGATTCATCATGGCACTATTCTTGTCACTCTGATCTGCAAAGGTAAAGAGATCAGATTTAGAGTCCTCTCTAAGTCAGAACTCTCTATTCCTGAAAGTCAAGTCAGCCTCAATCCGCCACCCTAAAACAGCCCTGGCCCGGAGAACTTACGTGGTAAGAGACTAATTGGGCTCACTAGAGGTGAGCTTGGAAGTCTCCGCTCATTTTGCCAGGAAGAATTACATCCAAGCATGCAGAAAAGGACCTCTTTATTTTACAGACCTTCAGGAAAGATTCTGAAGGTCTGTAAATGAACTATTATAGACAGAACAAAACTTCACTTGGTGTTTTGTTTTGGTGGTGGTGCATGGAGGAGATAAAGCTGTCGTAATGGATCCCTTACTGGAAACCTTTACATTATTAATGTACTTGGTTGTTTGGTAAAAGTAAGGAAGGTGAGGATCTCCCCTTGTGCCCATGATTAAATTATATTTGACTCTCTGTTGCCTTCACCTACCCCTCCTGCCTTGTTTCATATGCAGGAGTTATGAGAAACTGCCTGGTAGAGTTACAGTCTTGTCTATGTAGTCTCATGAACTAATAAAGACTAAGTTCTTTACTTTCCCCCACTTTTATTTTCAAAATGAGCTGGCCTCATCATAAAATTAGCAGTGGGCCAGAGTTGTAACCAAGAAAAATATCTGGCTGACAAAAAAAAAAAGGTTTATCCTTTTTTACATGGAAATACATGCAATAAATAAACATTATATTATTTAATTTGAACATTAAACTTTGTTAACATAGTGGTGAGACTCAGAAAATGACACCCCAAAATAAACTTTATTGACATAGTGGTGGGCTCAGAAAATGACGCCCCAAAATAAGCAGCAGCCTCAAGGTCTCTTTCAATCCTCTGTCTCTCCATAGCACAGATGAAGTGCTCAGAAGCTCCCTGATCTGCCTAGAAACTGGACCCTTAAGAGGAACACAATTGCCTTTGATCCATTTCCTGAAATTTCATTAGCTAGAGAAGGTTAATATTCATATCACAAAGGAAAAGTCTGAAAATTAAACACCACACCTAGAGCCCAAAGTTTGTTTCTAACCATTGTTTGTTCTTAGGTTCCAGTCAATTATTCAAGAGAATTATTTACTAACTACCACCTGGGCACTGGGTCCATTCATTAACTTTAAAAATCAGGGCATAAAAGCATCTGTACCCCATTGGATTATGGGTATTCTCCTGCTCTTCTCCCATCCTGCGCATGTTAAATTTATGTGCCCTTTTCTGTTATTGATCTACCTTTTATTAGTCCATATTCAATCAGAGGGTGAAGGGGGAAGGTTCCCTTTTTGCTCCTACAATGGCAAGTGAATGTTTATACCAACCATTCATGTTTATGAAAAATGAGGACTGGGAATGCTGATTTGACTTGTGTAATTGTGAAAAGGAGGACCCAGAACAATAGTGTGGCAAATTTCCCTACAAAACAGGACTAATCTCTAGGAACTCATTTTTGGTTGTAATAATTCACAAATTCACTAACTCCTAGATCCCATACATAGCAAAATCTTGCTTACACAGCATTTTGGCAACTGAAAACTTCTTCAGCTAACCTTTCTCATCTTCACCAAGGATACAATAACTTGTTTCCCTTGTATTTTTCTTTTCACTTATAACAGGATGGAACAAACAAAATAAATATTTGTGGATTTAGGTGATAAAAATGATCATTTTAATTCATAATGTACAGGAAGCACTGAAAAAGTGACTCAAATCATAACAAATTAAGTTAAAATATTCTAATTCTTAAAATTAGTAGTTTGCATAGAAAATTTGGAATAAGGCTGCAAATTTGTAGTTGTTCTAAACCCTTTTAGGGTCATGGACTCCCCCTTTGATAATGAAACCCATGTTTGTGCCATTTCTTCTGAATGGAAAAGTTGTATGTACAAATAATTGTGAAGATTTTGAATAATACTTCCTGGAATGCAAGGCATCTTCAGCATATCAGGAGAAGAACCTAAACACTTCATCTTCAAGTATGAAAAGTTAAATGTTTGATCACAATCATTCATACTTTCTTCAAGATACATTTTAAGTCAACATTTTAATAGTCAAAGATAATTCTGCAAATGAAAAGTTTATATCTAATTTTTAAAATTATTTTAAAATAATTTTAGAGATACAAAAAAGTTGCACAACTAGTACAGAGTTCTCATATATCCTTCACCTAGATTTTTTATTCTCTTACATAAAAATAGTAAGCATAATGATAAAAACAAGTAAATTAACATCAGCGCCATTCCATCAACTAAACTAGACCTAATTAGAATTTTGCCAATTGTCCCATTAATTGCAACATACTATAAACTATTCATCTATTATTATTTGTAAATCTTAGGTCTTGTAAATATTCTCTTTCCCTTCATTTTTTAAAAAACACCTAGTTGTAAACAACTTCAGTGTTTAACTATAGAAAAATAGTAAAATAAATTGCAGTGTCCTTACCTTTTGCCATTTATGCAATTACTGAAATTATGTTTTTAGAGATTTCTTGACATGAGGAAATACTTAAAAATAAAACTTTAAATGCAGTACACAAAATTATATACAACCTGATTTCATTTTTTGAAAATAAATACATAGATGTGTATGTATGTGAACATACAGAGAAAAGGCTGGAAGGAAATATATTTTAGCAGTAGTTATCTGTAGATAGTGAGATTTCATCAGATTTTTATTTTTTAATGCTTTCATCTATTTTCCATGCTTTCTTCTATGAAACACATTTCTATTGTATAATCCTAGAAAATGGTATTAAAATACTACTTAGGGATTATATTAGTAATTCTCTGATTATGTTAGGCAATTATTATTATTTTTGGTTTTGTAATAATTATATTTTGATTCTATATAGGAGAAGGTTTTTATTTTTTAGAGATGTATGCTGAAGTTGGGTAATTCCTCATGCAGTTTGAAATTTACATTGAATTTGCTGGTAATTTACTCAGAATTGGTTGTATATCTATTAATACACACACACACACACACACACACACATATTTATATGCAGAAAGAAGGAAAAAGCAAAACAAGAAAATACTCCCTGTATTTCCCTAGGCTCACCTAAGGAAGTAGATCAAATTTACCAACTCTGTCAGTGAAAAAAACTCTAGTCAAACTGCCTTTTTGTCCCTATGCAGAATTATAGAAAAAACAAAAACTTACCCATTGTCTGAATTGTTTTATACCTGTAGTCAAATTCATCTTGCAGGTCTTCTAAGTATTTGGTATCTTGTTCTGTCATCTTTTCACAAAAGAAAATTTACTCACTCAGCTGTTACAATTAAGCATGTCAATCAAACAACATCATAAGTATTTAAAAACACTGTTTGGTGCTTCCAGTATTCAACAGCAACCAAAGACAGTAACGAATCCATGCTTTTGAAGAGCCAAGTCATATGAAAGTTGAATAATGCTAAAAGAACCAGATTGAACTTGTCTTTCCAGCTATTCTCTCTTTCTGCTTGTCTGGAAGTCTTTCAGCATCTACTTGCTCATTTCTTAATTAGTTCCAAATGATGCTATGCATATAATCTTTTTAAATTGGAGAATATGAATATTTTTGCCCTTTTAGAAGTCTTGGGTATTTCATATAACTCAGTACTAATGTATCAATTAGTACTTTTTGCTTAAGCCTTCATTCAAATATGCTGTAGTTTATGACAATTCAGCTTAAATACTTTTTTTTTAAAAATTTCCTGAAATATGCCTGTGTTTCTTCTGTGTCTCCTGTTATTCTGTCTTTAAGATTTTTACTTTACTTTTCTCCAAACCTGGTGATAGTTTCCTGCTCAGATTTAATAGTAAATGTCAAGATCTGGGCTAAAGGCTTTTTACATATTACCTCCTGCAGTCCTCACAACACCCACGAAGTGGGTTAGCCTCACTTTTACAGAGGAAGAAGCAGAGGCTACGAGATGTGAAGTAACTCACTCGTCACTCAGGTGTTCAGTGAGAAGTTTGTGGGAAGTCCAGCAGTCTACCCCTGACCCCTCCCTTAACCAAAGATAGACTTACTGTGCTTCCTAGATTCAGGCTACTTTACTTCCTTTTCTTCTCAGAAAAGTCAAACTTTCTACTGCCTGCTGATTCCAAGAAGTCTTCTCTAAGGAAACATGTATCTACCACAACAGTGCTTTCATCACAAATTTTAAATTTTAATCAGAATTAAATTTAGTCCAAATTTTAACTTGTTGGTTACAAAAAGTGTAGAATTTGGAGTAAGAGAATCTGAATTTGTATTCCAACTCTATGATTTATTAGCTGCATGGACTTGGGCAAATGTCTTTGCATTTTAGCTTCTTTGCCTGTAAAAAGGCTTGTGGGGGTGGGGGGAGGAAGGAGGCTAACAGTATCTACCTCAAGGAGTTGTTATAAGGATACATGAGTTCCACTGCTTAAAACAGTGCCTGGTACCAAATATATGCTTCATAAGCAGTAGCTATTCTAATCTTTTTTTTTTTTTTTTTTTTTTGAGACGGAGTTTCACTCATGCTACCCAGGCTGGAGTGCAATGGCGCTATCTCGGCTCACCGCAACCTCCGCCTCCTGGGTTCAGGCAATTCTCCTGCCTCAGCCTCCTCAGTAGCTGGGATTACAGGCACGCACCACCATGCCCAGCTAATTTTTTGTATTTTTAGTAGAGACGGGGTTTCACCATGTTGACCAGGATGGTCTCGATCTGTTGACCTCGTGATCCACCCGCCTCGGCCTCCCAAAGTGCTGGGATTACAGGCTTGAGCCACCGCGCCCGGCCCTATTCTAATCTTCTAATCCCTGTTTGTTATCTCACTCTGTTAATGGCATTCTTTATATTTATAAGCCTTAGAAAAGAAACAAAGTCATAGCTATTGACTACACGATATACTGTCTACCCATCCAAAGTAATAACAGCTACCAATTTTGAGCAGCCTGTGCTGTGCCTATACCTTACATATATTATCCTTTCAGCAACCTGCAAAGTAAACTATTTTCATTTTTTATGTGAGGAAATTGAGGCTGAAAGTCATACAATAATACATGCTCAAGCGAGAATTCAAATCTAATCTGGTCTAGCTTCGGTCTTTACTCCTTCTTTTCACTATACCCCAGTACGACTTGTAGCATTCACTTTGATGCTAAGTTTCTGCAGAACAAAGTCCCATGGAAGACTCTGGGCTACTAAAGTCATGGAACCCACACGCATGAGAAAATGAACCAAAATAAAATATGATCGTTTTAAAGCAGAGATATACTGTGGTTCCATCTTTTGATCTCAAAATTAATTAAAAGCTGAAAGAAGGCACTATCTTGCAGAATCTTCTAATGAAAAGCATATTAAACTAATGCCGAACTCCGAAGAGTCAATGCTATGGTAAGTAATTAAAGGGCTTCTAGATTATATTGTCATCAGTAATTGCAAAAGGTGAAAATACCCAGTGATAATCTTCAAAAGCTCTCTGAATGATCTGAGAGCTACATTGCAAACATTCCATAGAGAAAATGAGGTTATGGTATAAGTGGGGGAATTACATTGATTGAAAAGCACTGCTTTGCCTAAAAGTCAGGCCAGGTTTCCTGGAATCAGAGCGTGGGACAGGGATCAGGTACATAGGATTTGTTGAAGGAGTCCTCTTAGCAGAAAGGATGCACAAGACAGGGAAAGGGAAGGGGATGGAGCTAAGTGAGCATGTAGTTTTCATTTAAGTCAAACTTTGGTTTGAGAAACCCAGGAGCATAGCCTGCACCACAGGTTAACCTCAACTTGAGGCAAGGGGTCTGTCCTCTTTCCCCACAACCCCATGTCACTTAGTCATTGCCTGAAGGCAGCCAGTCTCCTCATAGAGGCAATTCTCCAGAAAAGCCATTAACGGCCAATACTCATAGCAGCTGGGGAATCCATGTGCAGGCCTGGTGAAGATCTGGTTGGGGCTCCAAAACCCATGGGCCTCTGCTGCACCCAACTCCTCAGGAAGTTAAAAGGAATTTGTGCTGGATGCAAAACCCATCTGTGTACTTGATTAATGTGCTTAAGTATTCTTATTATGATAAAATAATAATCTCCTGCCTTTACACACTTACAGGGTGAGTAGAGTCCTTAGTTTTGACATTATAATGTGCCAAGTATTTGTCCTAGGTCTGTCTGATTCCTTCTCACAACAGTGTTAAGCCTACACTTTCATGTTTTACTTGTTATGGAGGATTACTAAATCAAAGTCTGAAAATAAATTTAAACCCTATGCCCATTATTCAGATAATATTTGGGACAGTTTTAAATATTTATGAAAAGCATATTAAACTAATGCCAGAACTCTGAAGAGTCAATGCTATGATAGGTAAGTAAAGGGCTTCTAGATTATATTGTCATCGGGAATTCCAAAAGGTGAAAATACCCAGTGATAATTTTCAAAAGCTCTCTGAATGATCTGAGAGCTACATTCCAAACATTTCATAGAGAAAATGAGGTTATGGTGTAAGTGGGGGGATTACATTGATTGAAAAGCACTGCTTTGCCTAAAAGTCAGGCCAGGTTTCCTGGAATCAGAGCCTGGGACAGGGATTTATAGTTTATTTATTTTTATGGAATTATTATTTTTATAAATGGCAAGGAAATGAATGCTATGTAAGTTTTTGAAAGGAAATTGACATCCTATTTTATATACATCCTATTTTAAAGACAGAAAGTCTTATTTAAGACATCTTCACTAGATCAATAAAATTGATAAATCTCTAGATAGACTGATTAGGGAGAAAAAGAGAAAACAAAGCTGAGCACAGAGACTCACACCTATAATCCTAGCACTTTGGGAGGCTGAGGCGGGCAGATCAGAAGGTCAAGAGATCAAGACCATCCTGGCCAACATGGTGAAAATCCACCTTTACTAAAAATACAAAAATTAGCTGGGCATGGTGGTGCAAGCCTGTAGTCCCAGCTATTTGGGAGGCTGAGGCAGAAGAATTGCTTGAACTCAGGAGGTGGAGGTTGCAGTGAGTTGAGATTGCACCACTGCACTCCAGCCTGGCAACAATGCAAGACTCCATCTCAAAAAAAAAAAAAAGAGAGAGAAAATAAAATTTACCTATATTAAATGAGAGATGTGCCATTACTACAGATTCTACAGATATTCAAATGACAATAAACATGAACAACTTTATGCCAGTAAAACAACTTAGATCAGTGGACACATTTCTTGAAAAACACAAATTGGCTAAGCTCATTCAAGAACAAATAGATAACCTGAATAGCCCCATATCAAAGAAGTTCAAGTTGAAGTTAAAATGTTTCCCATAAAGAAATATTCTTATGTAAACACAGTATGTGAGAGATATTTATCTTATTAACAAATTGCCCTATAACTTCTATATACACTAACTTTGGGCACATGAGAGAATGATGCATAGTTATTTGGGGACAGCAGCCAGCCTGCCTAGGAATCTGTACAAGGTCACTTACCTGCACACTGTTTTTAATGGCAGCCACTTTGTGCTCCACATTCCTCTGTCTTTCTGAAACTGAAGAATTTTGTAAGGATTTCTCTAGAGGCCCCTGGAAAAAGAGTGTCTTGAAATTTCACCGGTTTTGAAAAGGTTTATGATGAATGCAATACATACAGCATACAATTTGAACTGAGGTCTGGATCAACGTGATATGAATACTCTGCAGCCATTAAAAAGATCATGCTGTAGAAAACTATTTAATGACATAAAATTTAAAGTGTTAAAATTTGAAGACTAGAGGAGATTATAAAAATACCATATATAGGCTGGGTGTAATGGCTCGCACTTATAATCCTAGAACTGGGAAGCTGGGGTGGGTGGATTGCTTGAGCTCAGGAGCTCGAGACCAGCCTGGGCAACATGGTGAAACCCCATCTCTACTTGAGTACAAAAATTAGCTGGGTGTGGTGGCATGCACCTGTAGTCCCAGGTACTTGGGAGGCTGAGGCAGAACTGCTTGAATCGGGAGGTGGAGGTTGCAGTGAGCCGAGATTGTGTCACTGCACTTCAGCCTGGGCAACAGAACGAAATTCTGTCTCTAAAAAAAAAGAAAGAAAAAAACCCCACCATATATAAATATAAATATATATATGATATATATTGCTCAAACATGTATATGCATGTGTATAAATACACTTGCAAATGTATGGATAGATGTATAGATATGTAAACTCAAGTACACATGAGTGGAAGAACATATGCACCAAAATCTTATCTATGTGTTGTCTCTGAATAGTGATATTCAGAGATAATTTGAGATCACAATTACAGATAATTCAATGATTTTTAAAATTTTGTCTCTAATTCTCTATAACATCTATATAACTTTTGAAATCATATAAAACCAATACATGTAATTTTTAAAATGGTATAATGAAACTATATTAAATTGGGCCTAAATTTAGAATTGGGGATGTTGAATCTGCTGAGATGAGATTTGTTTTTACTCTAGAACAAAGGGAGTTTATGAAAGAAAAGGTAAAAATGTTAGCCTGGTTAAGCAGAAAGACAGTTTCTGCAAGCACAACGTCTTAGCTACTCCAATAATCTGACACTGAGTGTGTTCCTTAGATAAAAACTTCAATATTAGAGATGAGAGTTAGAGATGTAAGCAGCCCCTTAATCTTAAGTTGGGTGGGGAGCTATGATTAGAAAGGTTGATAACTAAAATCCGCAGCAAATTCAGTGCAGTAACCTCAAGTAGAACCCATGTCCTTGACTCCTAATCAGATATTCTTCAACTATACCACACCCTTCCAACTGGCAAAGCCTTTATAAAATACTCTTTCTCTCACTTCAGCCTCCATTATTTGTCTACCTAGTTGAAATTTAGTGAGCAGTGCTTCTTTTGTGGTAGTAAGTGGTACTGGCAAATTATTTTCAGAGTGACGTTGATGAGCATATACTCAAACAAACGTTTTGACTGATAACTGACATTTGAAGAGAACAGGCGCACATGCACACACACGTGCACAGACGAATACCTAGAGATAAGAGACATACAAAAAAGGACAGCTGAGGACACATCTGAAAATACCTTATATTTGTAAAAGTATCTTGAATTTTACCCCAAAGGTGCTGAATCAACTGTATGTACTTTAGAAACTTGCTATAGTTTTAAAATTAAATAAAAATAATACCATCCTTCTTCATCTAAAAAACAAAGTTGTTACAACTTCAAAGTCCTCCCAAAATAGCCATAACCTGACAATAACAAACCAGGAGCATTTTTAAGAGTTAAAAAAAAGACTCTTTTGGCCACATGCGGTGGCTCACACCTGTAATCCCAACACTGTGGGAGGCCGAGGTGAGACGATCACTTGAGGTCAGGAGTTTGAGACCAACCTAGGCCATGTGGTGAAACCCTGTCTCTACTAAAAACACAATAACTAGCCAGGCATGGTGACAGGTGCCTGTAATCCAAGTTACTTGGGAGTCTGAGGCAGGAGAATTGCTTGAACCTGGGAGGCAGAGGCTGCAGTGAGCCGAGATCATGCCCCTGTACTCCAGCTGGGTGACAGAACGAGATTCTGTCTCAAGAAAAAAGAAAAGATACTTTTGTTAGACTTTCAAAAATAAATCTAATGGATAATTTATTAAATTATGGAGGATGTCATGTGGAAAATTATTTGCATAGTAGTCTTTCCTTTTTGTAAGGATTAACTGAAAAGAATATTCATTAAAGATTGCATTGACTCCTCTGCTTGTCTTCAGTGAGGACTCGGAATTCATCCAGGAAAATGGGATAAAATATAATCTAAAATGTGTTAGGGTGAAGTACATTCACACAATTTTTTTGTTTTGTTTTGTTTTGTTCGTGTTTGTGCTTGTAGAAAGTGATTTATTTAGAGAGAGAAACAGGAGAAGGAGAGAGAAAGAAACCGCTAAATCTCAGACCGAGTGACAGAATCCAGAAAGATGGAATCCAGGAGAGGAAAGCAGCTTCCACACTGAGTGGAGGGGAATAGAGAGAGATGGTGTTTAGGAGGGGAAGACAGGCTTCCACGAGAGAGTGTGGAAGGGGACTCCAGAGGGAAATCTAGGATAGAGAAAAACAGCTTCCACAAAAGGAATGTTTGTGGAAGGGGACCCAAACATGGAGTCCCACATTCACACAATTAACAAGCAAGAATTTGTGGAGCTTCTGTAAGATGAAATTCCTGCTCATGGACTGGTTTAGCCTGGGAGGAAGGAAATGGAAGCTACGGAAGGGTATAGAGCAAGACCCGTCTGTGAGAGAAACATCCAGGGAGAGGCAGAGTGGGAATGACAGGAATTCAGCTTGGAGGTGATTACTGTATTCCTAGGCTGATATTGTAGGACCCTAGAACAGAGTGTGGCCGATACAAACAGGAAAGGATGTATAGATAAGATTCCAGGCATACACTCTGGAGAGACTTGGTAATTGTCTTAGCATGGGGGTGGAGAAAAGGAACTACTCAAAGATGACCCTTAAGAGCTTGATTGCAAGTGACTGGAAGGATGGCGGCACCACTAACATAAGTGAAAGAGGCTGGAAAGATTCTTTAAAAATTTCTCCCTCCCTCCCTCCCTCCCTCCCTCCCTCCCTTTCTTCCTTTCTAAGAGACACGGTGGATTACGTGATGTGAACATAGCTCACTGCAGCCTTGAACTGCTGGGCTCAAGTAATCCTCCTGTCGCAGCCTCCACAGAGCTAGGACTATAGGTATGTGTCACCATACCCAGCTAATTTTTATTTTTATTTTTATTTGTGTGTGTGTGGAGACAGGGTCTTACAACATTGCCAAGACTGGTCTCAAATGCTTGGCTTCAAGTAATCCTGCCACCTTGATCCCTCAAAGTGTTAGGATTACATGTGTGAGCCAAAGATGAGAATTTCTGTTTCAGAAAAATTTCTGTCAGAAAACTTGAGTTCAAGGTGTTAACAAGATCTCAGAAAATATTACCTGGACAGGCATGTTGGCTGCAGCCAATATTCTCCTCTCTTCCCTTAAACAGTTTGAAATAACCACAGCTACATGCATTGGATTTCCGTGAAATTTTCCCTGAAAAAAAAATAATAAGCAAAAATAATTAACATGAAAGTGTAAATATATGCATCATAAGAAAATATCACCTCTTGAAAATCAACAACAATCTCTCAGTAAATATGTAAAATTATTTAGGATTTGTTCCAATAATCTGTTCCATTAGAAAGCTACAGAAACTTATACAATAAACACACACCCCTAAAGAGAATATTTATCTCTTTGTCCTCAAAAATAACTTTTAACAATGAAAAGTGTTTCTTGAGCATCTTTTTAGGAAAGATCCTGAACACACACTTAGGAGGGTCAATTTAAGTTTCAGGCAGGATTTTTGTTTGTTTGTTTTGTTTTTGAGACAGAGTTTTACTCTTGTTGCCTAGGCTAGGGTGCAATGGTGTGATCTTGGCTTACCACAACCTCTGCCTCTTGGGTTTAAGCGATTCTCCTGCCTCAGCCTCCCAAGTAGCTGGGACTACAGGCATGTGCCACCATGCTCGGCTAATTCTGTATTTTTAGTAGAGATGGGTTTTCTCCATGTTGATCAGGCTGGTCTCGAACTTCTGACCTCAGATGATCCGCCCAACTCAGCCTCCGAAAGTTCAGGCAGGTTTTACACAAAAGTTACTTTCCTATAAATTATCATGACCCAGTGGTCTCAATTTTTCACTTATTAATTGTGTGTTATGGTTTGCTTAAATCATTTGTTTCTGTCACTATTTGGTACTGTTTGTGTCAACTAGCTCATAACTTCATTAGTATACTAGAGTGAAACTATAGCATACATTGTTTCAGCAACCATATTTTTGTGCCGGCTAACCATATACATCTTTTATTGTCAAGGTTAATGATGCAGATGCTGTAAACTGGCTGCCTGTGGGCCTAATTCAGCCATCAGTTACTTTGCTTAAATGAGAAGACTGGAATCCCTTTGGAGAAAGCGTGTACTAACCCAGGGTTGCCATAGTGCCCACCAGTGAGTGTCCCAAGCACTCATTTACCTTGCCTGCAAGGCCTCGGTAGGTGTCCGAGTTTTCTAAACTTACTGTATAGGACTAAGCTGAACAACACCATCATTTTAGTCAATAGTGTTAAATTTCTTTGTACCTGACTTTTTTTCAGGGCAGGATTAACAGGAAGCACAGTAGAAAAATGCACTTATTTAGTTTCCCTTGGCCCTCCTCTCTGAAACTGGTGCTAATATTTATGAAATGAGCAAAATATTAGCAGTAGGAAAAATAAAACAAAAATCCACAAAGTGGAAAATTAACAAACAAAAAGTAGATTATACAGATATAAACTAGAAGATTTTTCTAGGGAAAGAATAAGGTTATTGGTTCTAAAAATTTTTTTGGCTTTGCTGCCACAATTTTATTAAAGTGGTATGTTAATCACCACTTCTATTTGTTTTATTAAATGTGTATGTTAATTTCCACTTCTATTTGTAACACGAGTAAACACAAACTATCTGAATTCCTGCTCTTACATATTATACAGTATTCCAAACTCTTTCTTTTTTCTCTTTAAATCATAAGTCTCCAAATGAAAACAACAACAACAACAATAAATTGACTGAAACTCGGAAGGCAAAGAAATAAATATATGCATCATAACAAATGATCCTAGTTATGAAGCGGGGATACCAATTTCTTTTTTTGTTTAATTTCTGCATGTCAACAATTTCAGATTCTCTCTAGTTAGAACTTGTTCCCACTGTTAATTTTCCCATGTGTTGATTTTTTTTTCATGTAACCTATATTCAACTCTCCAAAAAAAGCTATGTTTTCTCATTTTGCCTTTGATTTATTTTAATATTATCCCATAGCTAAAAATAAAGGGCTTCTCCTAGGGCTAATTTGGAAGCTCTGTTATTCATGTACACTTGAAAACTCTTGCCATTTAAGACCAGGATCCTCTTGTTTTTTAGAGTTCCTCTAAGAGCCCAAGAATTACTATTATTTGCCTGGCTTTCTCACTGTTTCTGGAGTATTTCTATGCCAATCATCTAGATACTACCTTTCAACATTTCTCAGTTGTGTTGTACACTTTCTTCATTTTCCTTTCTTGCGTGCACTTCTACCTTCCTGTTCAGATTCAGTTTCCCCCATTCTTTGTAAGGTTAAATTACTCACTTTTTCTTCTTTGTTAAGAGCCAGGAATCACCACTGTTTTCATCTAGGATATCTTTTCACTTTCCTTTGGCATTTTTTCTAAGGCCCCACTTAAATATATGAGACAAAAACATCTTATGGAAAATTTATCATTATAGATTCAGTACCAGATGAACACTTCTATTTTCCTAAGTAACAAAGGCATAACTCATATTCACCTTTCAGCAGTTACCAAGTATATGAACCTCAAAATAAAAACAAAACAAACTCCTAAGTATGTGTTGGTGGGAGGAAGGAAGAAGCATGCCAAAGAAAGAGAAACTGTTCATTTTCTGTAGGGTATCAGTTTCTCATGCAAATGTATTGCAAATACCTTCTACTCTCTGGCTTGTCGTGTTCCTATCTACTAGTGTCAATGAAGAGGTTTTAAATTTTAATAAAATCATTTATTAGTCTTTTCCTTTATGCTTCTTATGATTTAAGAAATTTTTCTCCAAGCTGTGGGCATGGAGATTTTTCCTTGTGGTTTTGCACCATTGATTGTAATTAATTTTGAGCTTATTAATAATGATAGTTTTCTTTCACTTTTTTCCATATGTCTACCAAATTCCAATACCATTTACTGAACATCTTATTCTTTCCCCACTGCTCTGCTGGGCCGACTCCGTCATAAATCAAGTGTTCATCTGTGGGTGGGCTTGTTTCTAGACTCCATTCCAGAATCTTGAGGTTCTATCTCTGCCTCGTCAATAGATTAGCTTTTTTTTTTTTTTTTTAACTACAGCTTTATAGTTAAGTCTTGATGTCAAGTAGAATATTTGTATTTATGTATACATTTTAGAATCAACTTATCAAGCCTCTCTCTCTCTCTCTCTCTCACACACACACACACACACACACACACATATAACACCAGTGTGTGTGTGTGTGTGTGTGTGTGTGTGAGAGAGAGAGAGAGAGAGAGAGAGAGAGAGAGAGAGAGAGAGAGAGAGAATTTTCATGGCATTAAATATTTAGATAAATTTTAGGGAGATATGGCATCTTTATACTTATGTTCTAATCTACTTATTTATGTCTTCTTTAATGTGTCTCTATTAAACATTATAATTTTACACGTTTCATTAGGTTTATTTCTATGTAGTTTGGTATTTTTGATAGAAGAATAAATATCTTTTTCTTCATTGTTTTTGCTGTTCTATAGAAATATAATTGATTATGAATCCAGCAAGCTTGCTAAACTCTGATTCTAATGCTTTTGTAACATCTCTTACCAATTCTAAATTTTTATCTGTGGCTTATTTTGAATTTTCTGCATACACAAATCATACATTATATGGATATTGATAGAACTTTCCTTCTTTTCAATCATCTAACTTCCATCAAGATTTCATCTTTGTCCTAAGGTGGCTTATTTAGAAATGTATTGGTTAATTTCAAAACATAAGGATTTTCTATGTATCTTTTCCTTTCTGTGAATTTTTAGCATAATTCAATTTTAACCAGAATATATGCTCTGAATGACTTTAATCACTTTAAATTTGTTGAGACATAGATATTTACTAATATATCAGTACTGTATACATATATTAAAGGGGAAGTATATGTGTAATAAGCTGGCCAATGTCTTCCTAAAACTACTTCTCTTTAGAGTTCAATTTTTCTGAATCTCTTTTAAACTTAGATTCATTGGCACCCATATTTTTCCATAAAATAATGTCTTCTGGGCCATCAAGAATGTCAGTGATGCATATTTCTGTAGAGTGTGCACAATTATTGTCTTCATTTTGTAAGTTTGACGCTGGCACTTTCTTGATCTTTCCAAAATTTCTCAGTAGAAGGTTTCAGACAAGAACCAGGACTTTTATTTTTTCAACATAAGGTTAAATGGTTTGTTGACTGAAATGCTGAAGAGCTGTTAACAGTCTGGTCATGCCATCACGATTTACAACCACATCACTAATAGGTGAGATTCCTATTTAACTTTTCAGGCAGATGTCTGTGGAATCATTGAGAACTAGAATATATGGTAGATTCTCAGATGTCTCTTCCAGAAGACCTCTAATAAGCCTTCTGTCACCTCAGCCATTATCCATCCACTATTGTGGTTCACTCTCAATAATACCTTTAAAAAAGTTATTATTCTCAGACATTGTTTTATAGTTACACAAATTAAATATGGTGGCAACTTCAGCAATCAGCAGTTAGACATAAGATCACAGTGATATGCTGCTTTCGATATCCCAAATTCATAATATTGGCCTCCTTAAAGATCCTTTTGTATTGGCAGTATAATTTTCAGTCTTGCCAAGGAAAACCACTCCCTCATCTATAGCATTACCTCTTTGATTAAACACATATTATCATTTTTCCTCACTTGCATCCTGCTGGAAGTTAAGTGTATTCTGTTTAGTCAGCAGGATGTTTCTGATAAATTGATGCTGTACATCTTAATGATAATACTGTGCAATGCATGAATCATTCACTCCAGGCTCTTATTGTGCTGAGATTTCTTTCATCTATTATGAGAAATTTAGCAATTTCTCTTGCCACTGTTGCTTATGACAGGCAATCTTTTTTTGCATGAACTTCAGCAACAAAATATAATACAACTTTATCTCCTTGTGAGCATCTTCCTTTCTTACATCCTATAAAGCATTTTATTGTTGCTTTTCAAGAAAACTTGAAATTTAGGGTCATCCATCTAGTGACAAATAGTTGCTTCACAAATATCAAATTTGTACCCTGCTGATTTGTTCTCATCCCATTCTGCATATATGATAACTATTTGTTTCAATCCTAAATCATAGGGTTACATTTTGATGACATTTTAAACAGCAATTAAGATCAACATATGTTGCACCAACGGTGCACATAATTCAATTGAAGTGACAACATGAATAGCTTTGATCCAGTTTCACATCACAGGCAATGACAAAGATGTGATTGCCACATGGCAACAGCAATTAAGAGATGTTATTGATTGTGATATGCATTCTGATTTCAGAGATGTTAAAATGTAGAGAAAAGTGTCATAGACTCCATGAATATGCTATTTATTCTTTTTGCTACTTTATGCTAAATTTCTTGGCTTTCCTTCAAATTACCCTTCTACTGCCTTTCTACCTAATTTCCAAATTTGACTTGTCATTAAAAAGTAACTAGTTTGGCCAGGCATGGTGGCTCATGCCTGTAATCCCAGCACTTTGGGAGGCTGAGGAGGATGGATCACGAGGTCAGGAGTTCAGGACCAGCCTGGCCAAGATGGTGAAACCCCATCTCTACTAAAAATACAAAACTTAGCCGGGTGTGTTGGCAGGCGCCTGTAACCTCAACTACTCCGGAGGCTAAGGCAGAGAATTACTTGAACCCAGGAGTGGAAGTTGCAGTGAGCTGAGATCATGCTACTGCATCCCAGCCTGGGTGACGGAGCAAGACTGTCTCAAAAAAAAAAAAAAAAAGAAAGTAATTAGTTCATTTGCTCTTTTTCTTCCAAATAGCCCAATAAGTTCCAGAGTCATAAGTAATGGATATGAGAAGGCCTGTTCAAAATAATCTTCTTTGTACCAGCAATACCAAGCCTGAAATGTCACAATTAGGCATTCACTCCTCTGAGTTCTTTCCTCAATGGTCCTCTTAAAAATCTAAACACATTTGGAGAGTTAATACCACATTTAACAAATTTCCTCTGTATTGTGAAGGATTTATCAGATGATATTCTCTGACGGTAGTGACCTGGCAACTGCAGGATGGGAATGATAGATCCCAGGTCAAATAAAGGGAGAACTTTCAAGAGGGCCTGAAAGAGGTGGCGTTAGTGACCAAAGGGAAGAAACACATAACCAACAACTGTCCTGGCTTGGGTTTCCTCAGAAACTGACTTTGAGACAAGGATTTCAGTGCAAGTCTTTTAAGTGGAAGTTGGTCCCACAAAACATGGTTACAGAAGTGGGTAAGTGAGATGAGGAAGAGAAGGCAGCCACTAAGGGTGTGCTGTAAGCCACTTACACTGTTTTGCTACGGTGGGCTGAGAACCCTTGAAGTTGGTACGGAACATGTGACTTAGAGTAATCTACTCAAGGACTTTGGGAACTTTGTCACATCAGCTCTTGCCGTCTATCATTAGCGATTTAAAAACATAGGAAATTGGCAGTTGGGTTTCTACTTAACTAAACTAAAATGATAAGGCCAGGAAGATGTGGACAGGATACCGACAGGACACCTTCACCTCTGCTGTGCCAGCTCTTCTCCTAACCCCAATTTGAGAACTTTTTGACTTCTCATTTTTTTAAACTACCTACAAACATACTTCACTCAAATGTGGTATTTATCTTTCGTGGTATCTCTGGGATATGAAACATTTGTCTCCATTTACAGAGTAAAATGTTTTCATTCACATTTTTGAATAGAAAATGTGCCACCTACTGCATACTTCTGGTTGCCAGCTAGCTCTCTCTTTGTCATCACAAATACCGCTTTTGAATCACTTTTATCTTTATTCTTTACCAATGTCAAACACACTGGCCTGTGTGGGTATCAAATTGACTTACTCATAAATTAAGCAAATAAGCCAAAATGCCTTTCGAGTTAACATGATTTTAGTAATCTTTGATTTTAAAAAGATAGTTTTAAAATTATTGGTAAAATAAAATAGCAATGTCTTCAGAATTAAGACATTTGGCCTAAATTAGTCTCTGATAGGTGTTTTAAGATACAGAACTTTGGGTCCAGCACGGTAGCTCATGCCTGTAATCCATCACTTTGGGAGGCCGAGGCAGGCAGATCACAAGGTCAGGAGATCGAGACCATCCTGGCTAACAAGGTGAAACCCCGTCTCTACTAAAAATGTGAAAATTAGCTGGGTGTGGTGGTGCACGCCTGCAGTCTCAGCTACTTGTGAGGCTGAGACAGGAGAATTGCCTGAGCCTGGGAGGCGGAGATTGCAGTGAGCCGAGATGGCGCCACTGCACTCTAGCCTGGGTGACAGAGCGAGACTCTGTTTCAAAAAAAAGATATAGAACTTTGTTTCTGACCCTTGCTTAACTTGTCTATAAACTTATGTTCTTGGATTTGAGCCATTAGGATGCGATGAAGCCTAGTTCTAGGCGCTGTTCTTTGCCCCGGGCTCTGCACCTGGTACATAATTAAATTGCTTACCTCCTAAGTTTTTTACTAAAAATGAGCAATTAAGAATTAACATTACAATTAATACATATTAATTAAAACTACTAAATACAAAGCACATAAAAAAGGTAAAATGTATTTTTTATAAAGTTACAAGAAGGCCTGGGAATATGGTTTTTATTAAAGGAAAATTAATTTTGTCTAGTTTAAAAATGTTCAAGGATTGTTTTAAAAAAGGAGAAAACTGAAGGTTTAAACAAGTTGTAAAGGGTTTGAGAAAGATTAATCGTATTAAAAATTCTATGTGTGAGCAAGTTAGCTAAAATTTAAATGGAATTTTTTAGCTTTTCTATAAATTAAACATTAAAATTAAAAGCACACTGATGTAACGGCAGAATCTAGGCCTCTGTGTTAGAATCACAGGGTTTTGTTGGAGCATGGATCTACTTTTCAATAAAAAATTATAAAAATATAAAGAGTTTATGAAAATCTTACCTTATGGCTCAACTGATTAAAATCATATTTATTCATAAGGTTTTATTAAAAATAGCTTTAGCATTAACAATATGCTCTACAAAGGTAAAATAGTGGTTTTTCTGTCTTGAACAAGATTTTTGTATAATACTAAAAAATAATAAAATATTTTCATCTTTTGAGTAAACTATCAAAAAAAAAAAAAAAAAACTGGGGAAGAGAAAGATTTTGCTGCCAACAACAGGGTTCTTGTTGGCCTCATGCTATCTTTACTAGGTTTTATTGTTTGGGAAAGTGAATCTCCTCTCTACCAAAGAGAAAAGGTTTCTGCTCTTTTGAAATATTTGAATTATCATTTTGACTAAGTAAATGACTTATTTTATAGTGACCTGTGATCCTATTTGTGATATCAAGTGTTTAAGACCTTCGATATTTTACAATTCAAAATCAAATCCTAAATTCAGTCTTTTGACCTAAAATTCACTTTTCAGAAGTTCCAGAGAGACATATTGAGCTTAGTTGATATAGTAAAGTCATATAGAAAACCCTACCAAATATAAAATGGTGTTTAACTTTCTTTGGGTTATATTTATATTAATGTGTTATTATATATTCCAAATTATATGAGATACCTGTGATTCTGATATGCCTCTGTTGTCAGTAGTAATTATAATTATTATGTTAAATTGTTGAAATTTTTATGATGTTAAATTATTATGTTAAATTATTGAAAGCCACAGAAATAACCAAATTTCCTTGGCAATTGTGTCTTTAACTGTGGATGTTCTAAGACTTTTGTCATCCACAGATAATTGTTTTACACTGATTTTTTCAAAAGTGGTTCAAAGTTGGCTCAGGATTCTGACAGGTGCTCTTGAATGCAGGTTTCAAATAACTATGGAGACTGTGCTATTGGAATAGAAAGAAAACTTCCAGGACTCTCAAGGATAGCTGATGGGTTCATGAGAATTGCTGATTCAATATAGAGCAGAACAGGAATTAATTGCATAGACTGAACTAATAGAATATTTAAATAATTTTATTACTTTGTTTCTTTAAAACATTACTGATTCTTTTTATTTTGTTTTTCAAAGTCAAGAAAACCTTGTTTTCATTTGAACTATTTACAGCTTTTAACAACTGAGTAAAATATATTCTTGTGAGTGAAATTTGAGACATATTTCTTTCTATCTGATTTCTCCAAAATTTGGAAACTGTTTGTGAGTATTTTTAATTTATGGTAATAGTTATTTGCATAAGTTTAATAATAATCCATTTTTTTCTGTAAGAGGACACTCTGAAGACCCTGGTTATTTTAGCAAGTCTTTGATTGCAATGATATTTTAAGATATGAACAGATGGATTTGAGGAATTGGGATTGGTGTACAGAGCCCATAAAAGCCCTTTGGAAAAACTGGTCTTGTATCCTGCCCTTCACAGGGTTCTTGAACTGTGATAAGTAAAGATTGTCACTTTCTGACAGGCCCAAGAAACCCAAATTATCTTGGGACCTCAAGAAGGAGGAATTCATCCAATTCATACAACTATCTGCAGGCATAGATGAATCCTTGGCTGTGCCTGAAGCCTTTAAGAGGCCTAAACCGAGAGTCCTTATTTTTAAATAAAGGTTCTAACAAAGCCAATTTTAAAAAGAGACTGTATAGTAAATAATTATTCTTGATGCATTTTATGCAAATAATCAGACCAAGTATAATTAAACTAAAACTTACCGTGCAAATAAAACTTACTGTCCTGCTATGATGTTGTCTTTAGTAAAATTGGGAGATTGGAAAGAGAAAAATTATGTTTTAAAAGAAACTGTAATATACCTGTTGTCAGGTGCTAGCCTTGTCCATTCTTTTTCAGTTTTTATTATTTGCTACAATTTAGACTGAATTCTGACTTTCTCTCCTGGCTATGTCTCCAAATTAATATTTTCCCTTTTTTTTCCAGAAAATATTTCTGACTTGAAATCACTAGAAATTAAAACTATGCTTTTCTTAAGGCCCTTCAAACTGAAGCTAGGCAATTTAAACCTCAGGAGAAAATAACAGCAACCATTATTTTAACAACCTTTGCATCTGCCTGCTCATGTATGGACTTCTCAGAAAGTTCACTTGGACGCCTAGTTTGAACTACAATCCAGAAGAATCTGTCAGATTGCCACTGTAATCTGAAGATGCCTCAGAAACTCTAGAAAACTAGTATGTATACTGAGTGCTCCTGACATTAACCTTTTTTTCTTGTGTTTCTATAGAAATGCCTCTTAGCAGGGATCTGATTGTCTATATCACACATAGAAGCCTAATCCATCTGCAGTGGTGCCTTCTGAAACGGGACACAACTGCTTAACTGAATTGATCTACTCTCGGGACTAATATACTGATTAAAGAAGGCATGGGACAATATATTTAAATCTGCTCTTTTCCATTTATCCCAATTTGTCTATTGCTACTTTGTCTATCTCCATCTAACAACCTCTAAACCTGAATCTCTCCAAAGCCATCAGCTTGGCTTTTAATGCCTGAAATCTGTTTTAAGTTTCAAAGTGGGGACTGAAGGAAATTAAAATATTTTACTCCCAAATATATTTCTTTGATGTGTTTTGAAATGGCTGCAGCTTGGCCAGCAAACAGAATTGGTGTTGCAAAGCTGTCTTCTGTGGGAAAAATTTACATCTGTAGAGAATCTCCGTTAATTAAGCCACGCCCCCCCTTTCCATCCCACCACCCCATCCAGGACAGAGTAAGAGTCTGAGGTGCCTTTAAAAATCTGAAATGAAACATTTGCCATCTACATTGAGGGAGCTTCATTTACATAACAAGGCCACTTTTGCCAGCCAAACTTCTTCCTTTCTCAGCCAGTCTTTCCACTAAACCTGATTTCCCTAGTTCTGGCCATGCTCTGCATCTGTATTCTTTCCTGTGGCCTCAGGATGGTATATACATATGTTTCTATAACTCCTTGGGAATTGGCTCTTCATTCTTAGAGCTCCCTTGTATACATGCTAAATAAATTTGTATGCCTTTTTTTCCATTTAAAAAAAACCAACAACATCACTGGCCAGTTTCTGTAACAGGGCACAGTCTCAGTTCAGCTTCTTATTATTTCCTTCTCTTTATTCTGAGTATGCAGTTTTTCTCAATGTCTTCTACCTAATCCTTTTTCACCAGAATTGAAAGGCTATGTCTATAGTGAAAAAAACAAACCCACTAAATTGAAGAACAGCTGAACTAGTTGTTTTTAAGGCTGATTAAAATAGAATGGCTAGTCTAATAGGTTTTAAAAAGCAATTTTCTTTCATGATAAAAACTCTGAGTATACTAGCAATAGTGAACTTTCTCAACTTGATTAAAAAAAAAAAACTACCAAAAAACATACAGGCAATATACTTAATGGTGAGAAACTAGGCGCTTTTCTGTTAAGACCAAGAACAAGGCAAGGAGGCTGAACTCACCCCTCCTATTCAGCATCATATTGGAAGTAGTAGTTTAACACAATAAGGTAAGAAAAGGAAATAAATGGTGTACAAATAGGGAAGGAAGTAATAAAATTTTCTTTGTTCACAGGTGAATTGTCTATGTGTGTCCATAGACAGTGATTGTCCATGTAGAAAATCCCAAAGAACAAATAAAAAGCCTCCAAAACTAACAAGCCATTAGAGTAAGGTTACAGACTGCAATGTTAATACAAAAAGGTCAATTGCTTTCCTATAGAACAGGAACAAACCATTGGAATTTGAAATTGAAAGCACAGTGCTACTTATATTAGCACAAAAAAAAGAAGTATAAATCTAACAATATAGGTATAAGATATTTAAGGAAAATTATAATACTAATGAAATAAATCAAGAAGAACTAAAGACATGAAAAGATATTTCATGGTTACTTTAGACAAAAATAAGTAGATAAAGACTGTATTGTCAAGATGTTGGTTATTGCCGACTTACCTATAGATTCAATGAAATTATCTACAGATTCATATCAAAATCCTAGCAAGTTATTTTGTGGATAACGACAAACTATTTTTAAAGCTTATATGGAGAGTCTAAAGAGCCAGATAGCAACGATATTGAATGAGAAAAGCAAAGTTGGAGTGACCGTACTCAACTTTAGGACTTAGTATAAACCTATTGTCATCAAGACAGTGTGATAAGGGTAAAAGAGTGGACAGATAGATCAACAGAACAGAATAGACAGCTCTGAAATAGATCCACATAAATGTACATCACTGACTTTTGACAAAGGGGCAAATGCAGTACAACAGAGCAAAGGTAGCCATTTCAACAAGCAGTGCTGGAATAGCTGGATATTCACATGCAGAAAGTGAATCTAGGCACTGACCTTACACTGCCCACAAAAAATAAGTGAAATTAACTCAAAGTGAACCACAAACTTAAATGTAAACTGCAAAAACTATAAAAGTCTTAAAAGATAACATAAAAAAGAATATAGATGACCTTCGGTTTAGTGATGACTTTTTAGATACAACACTAAAGGGAAAATTTATGAAACAACAGATTGATTAGCTGAAAAATTTCTGCTTTGTGAAAGAGCTGTTAAGAAATGAAAAAGAAAGTCACAGACTGGGAGGGAATATTTGCAAAAACATATCTGATAATGAATTATTATCTAAAATATTTTTTTCAAAAACAAGAAAACAAACCCAATTTTAAAAAATGGGCCAAATACCATAACAGACATCTCACCAAAGAAGATATACAGATGGAAAACAGGCATATGGAAGATGCTCCACATCATATGTGATCAGGGAAATACTTACTACAATAACAATGAGATACTGCAATGCATCTATCAGAACAATCAAAATCCAGAACACTGACAACAGCAAATGTTGATGAGGATGTGGAGCAATGGGAACTTTCTTTTGTTGCTGGTGGGAATAAGAAATAATATAGCCTTTTCAAGGACAGTTTGGCAGTTTCTTTATAAAACTAGACATACTCTTGTAATATGATCCAGCAATTACACCCCTTGTTATTCACCTAAAGGTAACTCATTTCCACATGAAAACCTGCACATAGATGTTTATAGTGGCTTCATTCATAATTGCTGAAATTTGAAGTGACCAAGATGTCCTCAAGCAGGTGAATAGATACACTGTGGTGCATCCAGATGATAGAATATCATTCAGCACCAACAAGAAATGAGCTATCAAGTCAGGAAAAGATATGGATGAAATTTAGTTGCATATTACCAAGTAAAAGCAGCCAATGTGAAAAGGCTACATACTGTATAATTCCAACTATTAGATATTATGGAAAAGTCAAACTATGGAGACAGTAAAAAAGTCAGTGGTTTCCAGGGATTAGAAGAATGAGAGGAAGTAAAGGATGAATAGGTAGAGCACAGGGGATTTCTAGGGCAATGAAACTGTTCTGTATAATAGTGTATTATGCTGGATACATGATATTACACATTTGATAAAACTCACAGAACATAAAGTGGGCCCTAATGTAAATTATGGGACTTTAGTTAATAAGATATAATATTGTAATAATATAAAATTATAACAAATACATCTTTAGGACTATAACAAAAACGTTCTTTAGGACTAACTCACACATGCACACAGGTACACTCAATGCCACTTTGAACTCACAAAATGAACTCACAAAAGGTAGCAATTAGAAATAATAATAATACAGTGCTTTCACCTGAGCATAATTCATACAATCATCGGGAGATAATTATTAACACTAAATTTTCTTTGCACAGTAAAAGACCTGGGAAGGAACATATCAAGATGTAAGATATAGGAGACACTGTCTGGTGAGGGGTGTAAGGAGGAGACTAAGGGAGTATATGGGAAAGTATTCTCTGTACTTTCCACTCAATTTTTCTGTAAACCTAAGATTTCTCTAAAAAACAAATCCTTTTTATTTTCTGAAATTGTCTTGCTGAAGTTTCAGTTCTTATATGCCCTCCTTATGCTATTCCTCTCACCAGAAATGAATGAATCCAAATTAATGAAGTTGCTCTCCTCTTCACTCAAAGTTAGCTTTAAATTCTCTCATCCTCACCAAGGTTTACTTGATTAAAAAAAAAGATATGGTATAGATTGTTGATGGATCTAAATAGCAATGCCCTGCTATTATTTATAATAATAATAACACATCTATCTTAAACTAGCTAAAAATTAGCTGCAGGTATGTATAGCTTATCTTATTTATTATTTTTAAACTACTTATTAAAGGCATCAAGTATGTCTTCTGCAAAGTGTGAGTACATTGTATGCAGAATGATCTATGTCTATGAAGACTTAATGCTTCTAGACAATCACTCTGAAAAGCAGCCAGACAGCACTCTGTACAAAGCCAGAGGACCTGGGTTTGTGGCTTAGTCCTAGCTATGTGACCTAAAGTAAGATATATCTTAACTTTTATTGCTTAATTGCCCAGTTGAGATAATAATATTTTTCATTCATTACAGCCATTGTGAGGAGTTAATCGAAAAAGAGTTTTGTAACTTGTAAAGCACACTATACATATATGGAGTTTTCTGTGTTGCCTTCTTATGGTGTTAAGAGAGCTTAAAACTCATAAACTGTAAATCAATACAAACAGAAGATAAAATCTTCCCATTAGTTTCACAGAAATGACCAAAACTAAATAAAAAGTCAACGAAGTACGACTGACTTGTGTTCCAGGAAATAGATTTATATGCATACAAAAGAAACTCCAGGAAAAGACTGTGTCTTTGGTGGTTTTCAAAACACTAGACTGTGGGGACTTTCCTGGCATTTCTTTAGGACTAATTCACACATGCACACAGATACACTCAAGGCCGCTTTGAACTCACAAAATGAACTCACAAAAGGTAGTAATTAGAAATAATAATAATACGGTGCTTTCACCTGAACATAATTCATATAATCATTGGAAGAGAACTAGTAACACTAAACTTTTTTGCACAGAAAAAGACCTGGGAAGGAACATATCAAACTCTCACTAATGATTATCTTTGGAGAATGGGACTGAGGAAAGGATATTTTTGCTTTTACTTCAATTCTGTGTTATTGTTAGAATTAAAAGAAATAATTACACATGTTACTTTTATTATTAAAACTAAACAAGAAGTGATAAAATACATATATATATATTTCATATCAAGTCTGTGCTTGATTTATGCATGGATTTTTTAAAAAGATGAATGCTAGCTTTGAAAATGTGTCATTCAGGTGAAAAAAGAAGAAAAAAAGAGTCAGAGTCCAGTCAGACAATTATGATGACTAAAATTGAGTGCCCCTAGGGAATTCACAGCATTGTAATCAAGAGATAAATAGATTGCTGAATTCAAAATGACAAGAAGTGAATAAGGAAGATGCTTACAAACTCTACTTACCATTTATGTTTGAATATGCCAGTAACAGAATCTGCCATGTAATGAGCACCTATGCGCAGAGTGCTCTGTAGGCTTTGTTTTTATCTTGACAATAGCCTGCAAGGTACCTATCAGGAAGCCCAGGGATATGTCAGTTGTGAAAAGTCATAGAACCAGGAAGTTAAGAAAAGGAACTTCTCCAATCTAGGTGTTTCTCATTCTATGGTCGATGACTTTCCAAATCACGACTGCCTTTTAAACAGCTTGTTCCTTCCTTATTGAACCAGATCCTGTGGGCCACAGATGTGTTTAATTTTATTTTCCCTGGAAGTTATATTTATAATATTTTATGTGATAAAACTATTCAGGGCTAACCATCATTTGTAGAACCTCAAGATAGCTGCAGTGGTTAAATAAATAAAGCAATAGAAAATAACCATGTGATTGGTTATAAAATCATTAAACCAGTTTTCCTGAGACAACTTAGGTCTTACCAGCCCTGGCAGCTCTACTTACTGTTGGTAAAAGCAATCTGCCGTGACCTGTGCATATCCCTGCATGACCCTGTTAGGTATGTCAAGAAGGCAAGGCCCTGACCATTCTTTTCTTGTCATTTTTTAGGGTTATTGCATAGGCAGCAAGCAACCTTGAGGGATAAGGTAATATGTTCACCCAACCAGAGTGGGCTTACTTCACCAGCTACAGGAGCAGTGAATTCCTCAAGTTCAGTGTTCCTTTCCTGTAATGCAACCCACTGGTGTCCGGACATCCCCATGATGGGCCCACTATGACACCTCCATAGGACTTGGGGTACATGGAGAACCAGTGCCAATGAACACGAAGCTCTGATTACCGCTTTTGCTATGAATTATAGACTTTTGTCTCTGATCTAGAAGGCATATGTTTTTTTCTAGCATCCACGAAACAATAACAAGCTAACTTGTTAGCTTGCAAGAAGGAGAAAATCCTAGACTCTGCACAGTTCTTGATGTCTGCTTGTGTTGTAAAACTTGTTCCAGAATATTTCCATTTTTAAGTCCATATCTGATTTCCTATCTAGACTCTGCATCTTTCAAAAGCAGGAATTGGTCTGCTTTAAGACCAATCTTGAAATAGCTGTCACCTCATAGGGACCTCACAAGTGCTAGCTGAATGATCAAATGAGAGGGTGAATAAACGATAATAATCACCTCCTAACTGAAAGAAAAATAGAAAAATCATAGTATTCAATCTCTGTGTTGGTAAAGACCTCTGTCTCTAAATCTTTTTGGAGTTTGTATTAGTTATTTTTATCCCTAGTTAGCAATAAACATATGAAACTAGAGTCTTTAGATTAGTTGGAAGGGGCAGCACGGTATGAAATACCCCTGGAGATGGCAATTTTGCTTCTTGAAGGCTGGATGGGATCTTCCCCCTAGTTGACCAGTATCACTGGTAGCGAGGCTGCCTTAAGGAAAATTGCGTCATGAGGATTGGCCCTTTGTGGATGTGATGTTTGCATCACCTGCTCACTGCGTGGTAAGACAAATCCTGTATGGTAAACGGAGCTTGTCTTTCACTTATATCCTGTAAGATCATTTAGTCACCCTTTCACCCATATTCTGTGATAACACCAGATATATCATCATCATTAGAAAGTGTTTAGACAAGATTATAAGGACAAGAAAATGAAATAGTAAGCGTAAATATTGGTAAAGGGGGTATGCACATATCTGTCTTGCTGATGATAAAATTATATTTCTAGAAAAAAAGAGACTCATAAAAATTCTAGAATGAATATACAAGATGACATGATTTTCTCTACATTGGCAATAACAATCTAGAGCTAGAAATGGAAAATAAGAAATAGAAAATAGATTCAAAATAAGAAAAATAATTTTAAAAACACAGGAACAAATTTAACAAAGAAGATGCAGGTCTTATATGATTAGATTAAATTAAGTCATACTGAAAACTTTAAAACTTGAGAAGACACAAATTAAAAACCTATATTCTAGAATGTGAAAGACTTGTTATTACAAAAATATTAATTTGTCTCAAAATGAATATGTGTATTTAACACAATTAAAGTTAGAATCCTAACTTTTGGAGGGTTTGGGGTTGAAGGAAAGAGTCAGTGAAGAGACCTTAAAGTTCATATGTAAGAGGAAATGTCTGACAACAACTATAACAATCACAAAGGCTAATTTTTACTGCTTGAAATCAGAGAATTTTCTGACCACTCTGTTGAGTTTCATTTTATTAACTCTCACAACAATGAGTTTCATTTTATTAACTCTCACAATCGTCTGTGATAAATGCTGTCATCCTGAGTATACACCTAAGTAAACTGAGATAAAGAACTGTTAAGTAACTTTACGCCTGTATTCACTTTGACTCCAGAGTGTTGACTTGCTTTTAACCAATTAACCAACAAATTCAAGTTCATTGTCTCTAAGCTGGAAGAAGGAGGACTTGTCTTGTATGATACTGAAATACACGCTAAAGCTGTTGTAACCACTAGTAATGACATGTAACTAGATTAGCAGAGCATAATAGAGAGTTGTAGGAAAAAATATTAAATAAGAAAATTAACACATGAAAAGGTGGTTTTTCAGTTGAGTGAGAAAGTGCTTATTTCTTTAAATCTTGCGTATGTAATTGTCAATCCAGAAGAAAAAGTTGGATCTTTATATAAAGAATTTCATGTTGATTTAAAAAGTTTTTAACTTTAAGAAAATCTTAGACTAGAATTTAGGAAAACAAAACAGCTAAGGCTCGAGGAGACCTTTTAAACCAGGATACAATCCCTCGAAACTATGCAAAAAAATGGACTTTTCACTAATTTAAATATTTTTGTAAGGAAAAAGATGTCATAAAGCCTAAAGACATGTGATAGACTTGGAGCACATTAGTAATTCATAAGAAATAATTATTAATATAGAAGAGATTTTTAAAGTTATTTTTAATGTAGATAAAGAGCCCTTTGAAATTGATTTAAAATGCCTGATAGAAGGAAGTGAATGGGAAATTCACAAAAGAATACATCCAAATGACCAATAAATGTGGGAAAGGATGCCCCACCTTCCAAGTAGTTAGAAAAAAAACAAATTTAAAATAAAAAGAGAGATAGTATCTCCCAAAAAGCCAGGTTGACAAAAATAAAAAAGAATGATAATATCTATTGTTAATGAAGATATGGGGATGAGGGTCCTCATACACTTTGCTGATGGAAATGTGAATTTTAAAACCTATTAGGAAAGCAATCTCACAATATCAGAATTTAAAATGCTTGTATGTTTGACTCATAAGTCCATGTCTAGGAATCTATCCAATAGAAATGAAAGCGCTGGCCCATAATAATATATGTACAAGATTGTTTGTTCCAATACTGTTTATAGTGGAGAACCAGAAGTAAAGTAATTGCTCACTTAACACAAATGGCTCAATAGCACATTCACACCACGAACAATTTCCTACCACTAAAATGAAGGAATTTTTGTTATGTAAAATTTGGAAAGCAGAGACATAAATAATAAAATTTCATTTTTGGAAATGACAAAACACTTCATCATTTACAAAATTTTATAAACACACACATATACACATTATATATTTTAAAATATACACAAATTATATCCTTTCTATTTTTTCCATTTTTATTTGATAGGTAATCATAGATACACATATGGAAAGGTGGACACTTGACTGTTAACAATGATGTTTTTGAAGGTAGTGCTGTGGATGGAGGTAAGTAAAAAAGAAGTAGGATTAAAAAGGAGTTTGTAACTAAAAAGCTACATGTATATTATGATCTACTTTATGGAAAATTACATGAGTGTGTATGCAGTAAAAGTATGAAAAGATGGTGAACAAAATGTTAATAGTGGTTATCTTATTTGGGTGGAATTTCAGGGGATTTTTTTCTTTCTTCTTAGACTTTTCATTATCATTTGACTTTTTACAAAGATTTGCATTATTTAAGCAATCAGAAAGAAATTATAAAGCTATTTTCAACATAACAAAAATTCCATTCATAAAATTTTTTAAGTTAATTTACATAACGTGCAAAAATTAGAAAATTAGAACTCCTAAAGCAAGAAGTGGAAAAATTATTCCAATCTGAAGAAATAAAAGCATTCTCTGAAGATTGTTGACATTTACGAAACAGCCCTCAAAGTGTCCCTGTATATTTTCCATGGAACAAAAATCTGAAGCCTATTTGAACTATGTGGCGGAAGTATTAATACCGTCCAACTACTGAGAGAAATGGAAACTGAAGGGATTGCTAATAGCTCATAAATTATAGGTTAGTGCCTAAATGACCTATTAAACGACTGTGGGCATGAGGACGGCCCAGAACCACTTCCAAAACGGTGAATCCTGGATTTGTCTTACAGGTACACAGAGTCATACTGCAAAGCAGTCTCTGGGCTGGTTTGAAATGCAAATCACTATCATGCTTATATTTAAAGTGACCTTTCCTTTCAAGGCCACTCTGGAAAAGATGCTAACACCTATAGGTGAAATTAGTTCCTCAAGCATCAGAGCTTTTCTGCTGACTGATTTTGGCTTCCATGACTATTTCTACCTCCAGTTTCCATCAAAATGCATTTGTCTCCTCCTCTCAGTACCTTGCTCATTTGGAGCTAGTCAGATATATTTACCTCTTTCTCCGATCATCTTGGATAAAAATCATATTTATATATTATATAAATATATACACTTTTATATTCACATATAAATTTTTATATTAACATTATATAAAATATATGTGAATTTACATGTTTCCTCTGGGTTTGATAATGGACTTGATTCCCTGAATCAGCAGCATTTCAACAGGTCTTTGTGCTCACATGGTTTACCCAGAAAAATGTACTAGAAAGTCCTCAGGACTGGAGATCAGAAGTCAAGGGTTTTAGACCATGTACTATCATTAACTATGACATTTTTTAAAGTCACTTTTACCTCTTTTAGCTTTGATTTCCACACCTGTCAAATCTCTACCCTGCCTTTCTCTCCTAAGGGGTGAGAAACAAGTGGGATGTTCATAAGATCATAATCATTGAATAAAGGTCAATTTTACTTTTCTCTGATTGCAGAAGTAAAAATGTTCTTTGTAGAAAAAATTTTAAATGCAAAATCACTAAGGATTGATAAAAATAACTAAGGAAAATCATCACCCATAATCGCAAGATCTAGAGATAACTGATGTTAACATTTTCATATGGACCCATTTGGTTTATTATCTCTGTGTGCATTTTTATAAACACTTATGTACACTTTAAAAATAAGATTCAGAGCATATTTGGTGTATCATTATGTATATGCTTTTTTATATAATTGGTAATTAATACTTCAATGTCATTAAACACTGTCTAATAATACTATTTTATTTTGTTTAAAAGGAATAAAGAATGGCCACTCCATAATTCAACATATTTCAGCCCTAGTCTAATTTAATAAATTCTACACTGTTGATATTTAGATTTCTTATAATTTTTTTGCCATCAAAATGCAGTGACATATTCTTGGTTAAATCAACCTTATTAAATTATAGCATTTACATCTCATTCATTTACGGTTTTGCATATTTGATGTCAGAAAACTGAGAAATGTGTTAAAGTGTTCTACTGCTAGTCATTTCTATTTGTGTTTATAATTTTTACTTTATATGTTGATTTAATATTACTTGGTATATACTGACCCAAGAATGTTCACTTGAAATTGTTACTTTATAGTATTACAATATTTGCTCTGGTTACTGCTTTTGGGATGGAATTTGACGTTATCTAACAAGCTCATAGTTATCATGAGCATTAACTGAGATATTACATGTCCTTTGTACTGAATTAATGCCTGCTATTGTATCTCCTTTCTATTTTATTATTATGTAATTATTACATAACATATAGTGACCATATTTTCTTTTTGTCTTAATTAGTTTGACATATATTTGCTCAGCCTCTTTTGTTTGAACTCTTCTAGTACCTCATTTTAGGTGGTTACTTATAAGCAGAAAGTGGTTGATTTCTGTGTTTTAATTTTCACCCATTTATGCCTGAGGTTGCAATTTTTTAAATTTTGCAATCAGACCTTGGGGATGACCTTGAACAGTAGGATATAAACAACTCCTACATGCTTAGCGTTCCAATAATGAAACACTAGGCATAAATGGGCTAAGTGAGAATTTTCTTATTTTTAACAAGAGCGCTTAATCCACTCACATGCACTGCTATATTTGGTTTATTTGGTTTTACTTTGTCAATTTTTAAATTATTATTTTCTTTGCTTGTCCTTTGATATATAGACTATTCCTCTTTTGCTCTTCTCTACTATTTTGAAGGTATTTGTACAGTTTTTCGTGCTTATAGCAATTACCATCAAATTTATCAAAAGCATTTTTGCACCCATTGGTTCACAAGCTTATTTTTATCACAACCACCAGGTAGATAACCTCATATTCACTTCAAACTCCCCCACTGTGGGCTACTGTGCTGATAGAATGAGATGTGCTTTATGCACAATTCCTACTTGCACTATCTCCAATTTCACCATTTTTCACTTGCAACAATCGCAATCCACCATGAATGCGTGAAACTGTCTTGAAACCTAATTTTTGTTGTCTGGAGTAAAAATTAAGCTTTTGGAATTTCCATGTCAAGATAAGGAATTTAGCATACTTTAATCGAATCTCTCAAGTCTACAGTGACATGCTTTCTTTGTTAACTCAGGAAAGTCTTCTAAAATATACCTTCAGTTGTAATTTTTGTTTCATTTGCTTTTGTCTCCATCAATTATCTGTGCGTTGGCACTTCTGTATCTCATTTCCATATGCTATTTACTTTCATATTACTACGTGATATGCTTTAACTGTGACATCCATGTATCATCTATTTTCCATGGTGTCAACTATGTCCAACATGGATTTAATTCTACTCCTATTTCTTTCTTTCTCACCATAGAATCCTTTCCTATTCCGGTCACAACCTCTCTCTTTTCATATTATTCTTTTAAATTTTTAAATTTTAACCCATTTGCTTCTTTTAGTTTTCTGCTCCTATTTTAAACACAGGATTTCCCAGAAAGCCTTCACAAGATGGAATAGATCATTTTCAGAAGTATGCTATTCTTTTAACTTTTAAGGCATGTTTGCCAGTCTCTTGTTATGTAGTATTTTTTCACAGGTCCCAGGCATGTGTCTTTAGGCAGTGTTTCATTAAAGGAAAGTGGGGTTGACTTCCTGACTTAGTTTTATTTGCCTGATATTGATGTAGATTTCGCTCATATTCTGGCATTTAAATTCCCAGTCATCTTAGGCTTTAATGTTGTGCGTGTTTGTCTTTTTGTCCTCTTATGTATCGCATCTAAAAGTCTGCAGACATTTTTATATCAATTATAAACCTGAAGTGCTTGTTACCAAAGTCAAGGGCATGAATTTCAGGCAGTGTGGCAGAAAAAGGATATCTTCAAGGAGCTAAATCTCCTATCAGAATCCATAAAAGCAAAACTTAAAAGTCCAAATTCTCTTATTCATAGGGTTGGTCCTATTTTAAGCTGAAGCATAATTTAATTTTTAAAAATGGTATTCATCATTATGTTTACAAAGAAAAACAAATTAGAATTTAATATATGGTGTCCTCTTCATTCTCATGAGACTTAAATAAAATGAATACACCATATTTTCCCTATTTCAACATACAACTTAGTTTGCTCTTTTCTATATTTCCCTTTTCATATTATTTAACTCTTTGACTTTTAAAAAGTCTCATTGAGCTACTAATATATCATTAATGTCTATTATTTTCTATTTTAACTTGAGGGAAATTGCTCAGACAATGGGGCATCTATAGTTTTTCCCTAGCTTATCTACATTTATCATCACCCCGGTCTTTAAAACAGATGTAGCTTCATTTGCACATTTCTGTTGAGCAACCAAGGTTTCAGACTATGAGTAATAGGTTGCTAAGTCTTCTAGGTATCAAAGCCTTTGTGATAGTTTTTTGATGTAAAACACTAAAGAAATAACGATAGAATCCCCATTTTGTGGAAAAAAAATCTATTCATCTCTAATACATTTAAAAAGACAAGAAAAAATATACTAAAGTATCAACAGTGGTTGCAAATCTGGTTGATGGAATTATGGATTTTTTTCTTCCTTCTTCGTTTTCCAAATTTCTTATAATTAAATTACATTACTTGTATAATTTTTAAAAACACTCTTTTTTAACTGAACAAAGCTTTGATAATAAAGAAGTTAAACCAGTGAATTAGTTTTTCCCATGTTTAGTTCTCACTAACATTTGTTTTCTGGGAGAAGATAAGGAAATATTGTAGATAAAAAGTTTTGGAATCAATGTTCATTTTTTGTTCAAATGTCAAAAAAATTAAATTCACAATAGGCATATGTGAAGAAGATTTTGCCATACAGACTAACACTGTATTTTTAAAATTTAATTTAATGGACCAGAAAACTGCCATAGAAGTCTTTGAAGGTGAAGTAAAATTGTCAACTTTTGATTTTGCTAAATAAGTATATATTAAATGAAGCACCACAACTACCACTATATCATCATCATTTTATAAAGCATAGAACACTTCTCCCCAAATGATTAGAAAGGATATGTATTGTTATAGAATAAAGGATAATCTTTTAAAGGGAATTTTGACTTTGCAAAAATTCTATTATTCTTTTATTTTGCTACCAACTGGTAAAAAACTTTATTAAGTATGGGTCCTAGCTAGTGTTTGCGACCTTCTGGACTATTACTGAGACCACCTGGTGCTTGAGCAGAAAAAAGTCCCAATGGCTCATCTTATCTGGCTCCAGAGAAACAGGATAACTGTTGGAATAGGGACAGCTGTTTAAAAAGGAAAGGTATAATCAACTTGGCATTATTTTCAGGGAGAAGTCCTGTTATACCCAAGGCTTTTTAGATTTATCACAGGTTCTGTGGATAAAAATACAACATAAAAGACGTATTTAAATCCCTAAATAATAAATAACAGATCGTAGAAAAATAGTTTTCAAAGCCTAACACTGTGATAGATAACTAGCTGGAATCCAACTCTTCTCACCCCTTGTACCACTACCCTCCTTTGTAGCCTGGCTTGTCACCAACTTCCTGGAACTCAGTTCCCTGCTTTTGACCTCGCTCACCAGAAGGTTACTCTCGACATGGCAGCCAGAGTGATCCTGCTGAATTCCAAGATGAATCATGCCGTTCCTCTATCCAAAACCTTCTGATGGGTTATCCTTTCAAAATAAAAGCCATTGCCTTTACATTGTTCTATCCACACCAAATTCATGAAGGGATGACACATACAGTACGCAACATATGCATGTTTGCATGTTCTTTTTAAAAAGGTGGTCTTCACAGCTATCGACTCCTCTCTCCTGATTTATTATGAGTACATCAGATTATTTTAAACAGCATTATTTGTCTTTCCTTAGTTTAATAAAACCCATATCCACTGTATAAAATATGTAAAGCACAGCAAAAGTTTACTTCAAAAAATGAAAAGCCAGTCTTAATTTTACCCACTAAAGATAAGCATTGGCAACATTTTAATATATTTTCTTCCAGTTTTAAAACTTTGAAATCAGGATAAAGTTTGTATTCGGTAGTTTTCACGTAATACATTTTCACATCAGTAGTCTCCAAAAACACAATGTTAAATAAATGTATGCTACTGAATTATCTGGCTTGGTCAGATGAACCTATGAAGTCATTTCTCTGCCATGGACACTTAGGTTGTTCCTGATTTTTAAGTATAGCATTTAAATATCCTCGCCAATGGATATAAACAGACAATAAATAACCCCAAGCTCTGGAGTGTGTTGGCATAAGCATAGGGGCCTTGTGGAGGATCTGAGATTGTGAGTGTCCCACTAGAATTTGCTGTGAAGATGACAGTGGAAAAAGCAGGGGCTAAGGAGAGACCTTGTGGTGGCTTTTCTGTTACCAAGGAATTTTGGTCAGGTCATTATTGCCTCAACATAATCATAGTAATATTAAGAGTGGAATTAAATGTCATTAGAATTCCTTCTCTCTTAATTTTTCTGTTCTGCTGTCAGCCTCTCTCATGCTGAAAATAAATTAGCCATCCATCAGAATACAGATGTTACAGAAGAAACTGTAACCCTTGGAATCTCATTTGTGCTTTTGTAGCTTTTGTGGCAAATAAATCAGTAGATACTGGGAACTTTTCCAACTTGGCAGAAGACAAATCAAAACACACGCCCAATTCTGTTTAAGTTTATGGTGTGGTGTCTCTATTCAATTTGAATAGCTTTCTGGGGAAAAATGTGCATGAGTCAACAAATCATTTTTAAAAAAGTGAACATACACCCTTCAGGGACAGAGCAAGATTGTACAGCCCTGTGCGAGCGTGCCCGTGTCAGCATTAGAATTAGGGCAGTTCCTAGTGATAGGAATCTTATGGTATGTGGAGAAACCCTATTTTTACAATAGAGCATTTCTGTAATATTCTAGGTGAGAAGGATACTGTAAAGTAAACTGAGCAAGGATGCTGTCTGGGGAGGTGAGATGTTACATGTTTGGTGATACATTTAGATTGTCAGTGAAGTGATATTTAGACTTGATAGATATATGGATGAAATTCAAGTACTCCACACATTAATGTCAGCAGTAGAAACATATGGCTGCATAATGAAATGAAATATAGATGTTTCTCACACTAATGAGATTAGTAAGATGAAAAATGATTAAAAGCTTCAGGGACTGAGGTTTCTTGTTTTGTGAGGTCTTTAGTATGATAGTAGTCATTTCATTTCCAGGTTCAAACCTAGTGTGCTGGCCTCAATATGTACTCAAAGCATGTTTAGTGACTGAAACCCAGAGTCCATTCTTATTTCTTCTTTAAAATTTTCCAGCCTATTGACAATCTTAAAGAAATATGTTGACTAGGCATGGTGGCTCACAGCTGCAATCCCAGCACTTTGGGAGACAGAGGCAGGCAGATTACGTGGTCAGGAGTTTGTGACCAGCCTGGCCAACATAGTAAAATCCTGTCTCTAAAAAAACTACAAAAAGAAAAAAATTAGCTAGGCATGGTGGTGGGCACCTGTAATCCCAGCTACTTGGGAGGCTGAGGCAGGAGAATCACTTGAAACTGGAAGGTGGAGGTTGCAGTGAGCCAAGATCTCGCTATTGCACTCCAGCTCAGCCCATGCTATAGTATGAGACTCTGTCTCAAAAAAAAAAAAAAAAAAGAAAGAAAGAAAGAAAGAAAAAAAAAAAGCATCCACACTCAGTTCAGTTTTAGACATGATAATATTTATAAAATAACATTCATTGAGCACTTTCTGAGTGTCAGACACCATGCTAAGCTCTTATATGAATTGTCATTTATATGAATAGGTCCCCACAACAGCCCTATAGTAATGGGCATAATACTATTACTGTCTCAATTTTACACAGAGATAAAGACAGCAAGGTGCAGGGGAGGCCGGGGTTATGCAAACTGACTAAAATCATGTTGTTAATAAATCTGAGGCAGGGTTTTAACCCCAGGCATCTGATCTGCAGACCCATGTACACTTAAACATTATGCTATTACCCTTAAATACCATGTCCATCTTTTGGTTTTGATCTAGTGTTTTGTTTTTAGGGTTAGCAAGTGTGGCATCAGTTTACAGGCCAAGTGAAAACATACAAGACATAATTTATTTTTCAACCCAGATTACTACCCTACCTTCCTAATATATGGTCCTAATATACGGTCACAGGAAGAGAATCTCAAGGATAGCTCTAGTTTTTCAGCAAGTATTTATTAGGTGACGAAGTCCCAACATTTCTATAGAACATTTCTCTCATTGATGCCCATATTTTACAAAATGGAGTAATTTTCATGATTTCTGAAAACTATTATTATAATCCTTGAAGCAAACCAGGGATGAAATAAAGACGTTATCCATTGCTGGCAGAGTGCAGTGGCTCATGCCTGTAATCCCAGCACTTAGGGAGATCAAGGCAGGAAAATCACCTGAGGTCAGGAGTTCAAGACTAGCCAGGCCAACATGGTGAAACCCTATCTCTACTAAAAATAGAAAAAATAGCCAGACGTGGTAGCGGGTGTCTGTAATCCCAGCTACTTGGGATGATGAGACAGGAGAATCTCTTGAACCCAGGAGGTAGAGGTTGCAGTGAGCCAAGATCGCACCACTGCACTCCAGCCTGGGTGACAGAGTGAAACTCCATCTCAAAAAAAAGATATTATTATTGTTTACCTTGCAGAGAAGTAAGAGAAAATAAGAGAAATTAGTGAGAAAAAAGTAAACATTATAACTATAAACTTAATGATAGTAACAGTCTTGTTCATTATAGACGAATATCCTTTTGAAAACAGACTCTTTCACTTGCAGATACTGATATGTTGAGAAACAGATTCAGAAACTGACTTTGAAGTGTTCAGGACAAATAAGTGAAATATGAAATGAAGAGGAGGTGGTGGTGGGGGGAAAAAGAAAAGGGACAGGTGAAACATTGCTTACTTCACTTCAACACTTCATGCATGCAAGTTACACAAAGCTTAAAAGCAGATAGATTTTTGTTACTTAGAAAAGGAAACCTTTTGGTCAACATCAGCAAAACGGAGATGAATAGGTTAAAAGGAGAACACAAGTGCAAGCCCTGGGACGGTGATGCTGTGGTCGGGCCTGACAGATTTAAACCAGCTAAAAGGTCACAGCCAAAACAAGTGCTATTCACTAATGGAAACCCCCCTAAATTTCTAAAACACTGTGTACATGCCTTTCAAAATTTGATAAAGATTCACTAACAAAATAGTTTTTCTTTATTGAATTTTCCATGTCTACTACACTCTCTGAAAAATAAAACTGTGTGACAAACCTCTTTTTCCACTTGGCAAAAAACAGAAACCTCTTGGTTTCTACTGGAAAAATTACAAATTATTAGCTTTATTTAATTTCCTATTTATCAAAAGCACTTGCCAACTATCTGAATTGTTCACACACCTCTAAGGATTAGCAATGCACCAGTAAGTGTACCTGCTGCCGAGAAGAGAAGCATTTTAGACATTTGTTGGGTGCTTTCACTGATTTCCTGTGGGTTGCACAGCATCACTAGGAGGCAAGAGGAATTATCTCTGTTTTTACAAGTGAAAAACAGAGGCTAAAAGGAAATTCTATTCATTTTGATGAAAAATCTCTCAACTTTTCAAAGCAACTTATAAAATATGATGACAGTGTTTTTAAAAGAGAAGGAGGGAAGCCAGAGAGGTGGTTTCCATCTGTGTAGCTAAGAAGAGAATGGCTCCTTCAAGCATTCATTCAGCAAATATCTATTGAACACCTACTATGTGCAAGGCTCTGTGTTTGGTTTGTCGATTCCCACTCTTATCTATGTTGTCTCCCTTCAAGTAATTCAGAAACAGAGGCTATGAATTCACCAGTTCACACATGGGAAAATTGAGGATTTGTGAAATGGGGTCATGTGCCTTGTTACAGGCTGACGTAGAACTCAAACCAGGTGTCAGTGCCCCTCCAGAAGGCTTTCAATAGTGGAGGGAGAAGTTTAAACATGTTAATGATCCTTCTTTAATGTTTTAGCTTGCATTCGATTTCTCTTATTCCAGCGGTACTTAGAATGTTTTCATTCTATTACTTCTCATGTCTAACCCTCAAAAGCAATCCCACTGTTGTTTTCTGTGACCGTTCTTTAACTCAACATGGTCAATTTTCTAAGCACTTCAAGTCTCCAAGGGTCCCTGGATGGGGCTCCCTGGCAACTTCTTTGGGCAGCTCACAGTTGCAGGGTACTTGGTTTACTTATTACCTCCTTTGAGGGAATTTCAATGCTCTAGCTAGCCTAAACAGTGTCTTACCTAATAGCTTTAAGGGGCTGTTTAGACTAGCTAGAGAGTGTCTTTCATTGAGAAAGGCCATAATATGCAAACTCCTGGTTTCCAATATGAGTTGTCACCTCCCACCTAGGATCCAACCACTGTGCCCTCCAGGGGGCCCTGCAGCAGACACTGGCCGCACAGCAGCCTCAACCACTTGAGGAAACACTACTTGATGTCCCTATGGAAACATGACCACAAAACCATTCCTCAGTCTGCACAAACATAGATTTGCGTTGATGCCAGTCTAGGAAGAAAGGGTCCTCTGCAGGCCTTTATTCAACAATATGCAGGTATTAGTTATGTGGCTTCCTCATAGCATATGAAAGCTGCTAAAAATGAGTTAAAGAAGCTGTTGAGTTCCCAAGGAGGCTAAAGTCTTCAGAATAAGGGACATGGGAGGAGCTAGGACTGGGGATGGGTAATAAGACTTGTAAGTACCTTTTGTATGTCCTGTGCTCACACATACCATCTCATTCAAAGCCTACTGTAGCCCTTCAAGATAGCTGCTATTATTCCCATTTTACAGGCAGGGAAACGGGGGCTGAGGGAAGCCCAACTCCAGCCTACCTGACATCCGCAGGTATCTAACACAGCATTTGGAGCTGGGTGTCATATTAATTTCAATCTGAAAGTCTGAAAAAGACTTTTTAATCTTTCTTTAAAGTGTTTTTGTTGTTGTTGTTTTTTTGTGATGTACATATATCCAAGGTGGGGAATTTATTGGCCACTTACAAATATATTGCCAAAGAGAAAATGCATGAATTTCAGTTGATACAACTGAAGTACTGTATCACTGAGTTTCTAAAATTTATAGCACTATATTTGAATTATATTTTATTTTTAAATTTTTGTTTGTTTGTTGAGACTGAGTCTCCCTTTGTTGGCCAGGCTAGAGTGCAGTGGTACAATCTCGGCTCACTGCAACATCTGCCTCCTGGGTTCAAGCGATTCTCCTGCCTCAGCCTCCCAAGTTGCTGGGATTCAGGCAGGTGCCACCACGCCCAGCTTTTTTTTTTTTTTTTTGTATTTTTAGTAGAGACAAGGTTTTGCCATGTTGCCCAGGCTGGTCTCAAACTCCTGAGCTCAGGCAATCCACTTGCCTTGGCCTCCCAAAATGCTAGGATTACAGGCGTGAACCACCACACCCAGTGAATTATATTTTAAATATACAATTTCAAATGTAGAATGTTACATATAGAAAGCAAAAATATAGATTTTATATGCATGCATGCAAGAGCCAGGTTTCAAAATTAATTTATGGTTTTGAAAGACAGGAGTGATGTTATATCTGGGGGACAAAGTCTTATCCTTTTCTTCTCTTCGATTTAACTTCTTATCCCATTCTTTATCAATTTAGAGATATAGTTAATATCTTAGGAAGACATGCATAACAAGTTTTAAAATAAATATTAATTAAGAAACAATACTACCAGTTTAAAAACGTAATTTACTTTTTTAGTTGTTGAATATTTTGGAGTATAATGTTTTTTCAAATGATCATAAATAAACAAGCTGTAATATATCCATACAATGGAACACTGCTCAGTAATAAAAAGAAATGAACACTTGATTCATAAAAAAATGTAGATGAATCTTGAAATAATTATGCAGAGTGAAATAAGTCAGTTAAAAAGAAGTGCGTGGGGCTGAGTGTGATGGCTCATGGCTGTAATCCCAATACTTTGGGAGGCCGAGGAATGAAGATCATTTGAAGCCAGGAGTTAGAGACCAACCTGGGCAACATAGTGAGACCCTATCTCTACAAAAAATAAAAATAAGTAAAAAATTAGCCAGGAATGGTGGTGCTCACCTGTAGTGCCAGCTCTCAGGAGGCTGAGTGGGAGGAGCACTTGAACCCAGGAGTTTGAAGCTGCAGTGAGCTATGATTGTATGACTGCATTCAAGCCTGAGCAACAGAGCAAGACCCTATCTGCTAGAAAAAAAGAGAGGAGGGCAACTCTATGGCTCTAATTAGATTGAACTCTAGAAAATGCACCCTCATCTACAGTGAACAATAACAGATCAATGGCTGCCTGGGGCTAGCAGACAGAGCAGAGAGAGGTAGGAGGGAGAGATTAGGAAGGGACATGAGGAAACTTTTAGGGGGTTGGCTATTTTTATTGTCTTGATTGTGGTAATGGCTTTATGGGTGTATACTTACATCAAAACTTGTCAGACTGTACACTTTAAATGTGTATTTATTGTATGTCATTATACCTCTATAAGGTTGTTAGAAATTATCATAAACTACATGTTTTTGGAAAAATATAAAGACAAAGTTTGGAGAAATTACCTACATGTATGTAACATTTGGGGCATATATTCTGGATTAAAAAAAAAAAAACAGATCACATTTGAATTCTCTCATTTCCTAGCTATGTGACCTTGGGCAACTGTGTGGCCTTTCCAAGCCTCAGTTCCCTCATCTGTAAAATGGGGGAAATAACATTATGTACCTGCCAGGATTGTTGTGAGGATATAATGAGGTAATGAAAGTAGCACTGTGTACCAGTGTATATAGTAGTAAATAGTCATCATTGTTCTAAACTGCATATACATACATGAATACATATGGGTATATGTATGCATATCTATTTTTTACTAAAACAGGTTCTGTGGCACAATCTATATATAGTATAGGATAGTGATGAGACCCAAAGAAACGATGAATCAATCTAAGAAAAAGGAATCTTCTGTTATTACAGTTATTACTTTCCTAAGTATGATCTCATTTTCGACGACTTTGTGAGGTGTTATTATTACTCCATTTCTGCAGTGAGGAACACTGAAGCCTAGGGAGAGGAAGGTCTTTCAGTTACGAGTGGTAGATGTGGAAGCAGAACACAGACTCTCTGTCTTCAAGTCGAGCTCTTTGGACAAATCATAGAAGGAAAATTCAGGATAATCTCTTGAAAGCAATAATTATTCTGTGGCTCATAATTAAATATACAATATCTAGTCCTATAGTAGAGCAAATATATTGAGAAACTTTCAGCCTTGCACCCCACTTCTGGTTCACTCCACTCCCTGGTAGGAAGGGCATTCCCATAGCTCTTTGCTGTTCTTGCTCATCTGGCAATACTCACATGAGTAGGGCACGTGGGCCCATCAGTTGTGCTGGTCTAAGCTCCCCATGTCTCATTGCTTTCCTGCCTCTGTGTCTTTGCATACATGGTATTGCCCACCTGTAACCTGCTCACACCTTTGCTTATGAAGGTCCTGCCTATAGAATTACAGCCAGTGCTGACAGACATTACTGGTGCCACTCATTCATTTGTTCCTGCTTTTGTTCCACAAATCTGTACTGAACAGCAATGATTGCTAGGCACTGATCTGAGTGCTGTGAGTAATCGTACCAAACAAGCATTATCTCTCCAATTTTTCCTTCTTTGCATCTGAACTTGTCTCTTAGTAACTATATTACAGTTGTTCCTTTGCTCTTGAGGCCTACAACAGGGTTATATAGTTCAGAGCTTGGGACACAACAGAAAGCACTTTTTCAAATGTATTGGATTGAAAAGAAGGAAAAGTACTGCATTTGACAGAATAAAACAGCACTGGATATAAATAATGCTCAGAAACTTATATAAGGTAGTCAAACTTGAAGAATTTTGAATTGGTTTAAGAGGTTCAAGGAAACTTTTGACTTCACAGGGAGATGTAAGAAGGCAATTAGGTACCACTAGGGCCAAATTTGTTTTATGTTGTCATGTGGAAGAAAGATTAAATCGGTTAAATATGAAATTTAGAGAGTGTTCCAACTTGGAGTTTCAGCAAAAAGTGCAGGGAAATAGGATAGAGAAAAAATAATTATGGAAACCAGTATAAAGAAAATCTGTGAAAATTTCTTATTTTTTAAAAGTATGCTTTTTGTATAGGAAGTAATCCCAAGAACATTATAGAAATGTTATAGAGTCCTTAAGTAGAAAAAGTGATTTATATAAGGAACAGGTTTTCATACATATCCTTTTTGATATGCCTTTGCTTTCTGCTCAATCACCACACACAGGAGGTCCCCTAGAGGTTATGGCTGATCACATCTGATGTTTAAAATACATTGTTTCTGAAGAAAACTGTGGTTTGATCTAAGATGCAATATACAGGAAGCTGCTGTTGTAATTTAGCCATAGTTGTTTTACAACTTAGGTAGCTTTTTAGACTTAGTGTATCTAATTGAATTGTGGTAGAGACAGGAATAATTATCAGTGAACGCAGTGAAAGTCTCAACTTTTAAGTGTTGTAATGTTCAACGCTAAACTGCTAAAATAATTTTAAAGTTGGCCAAAGCATAACATTTATAGCCTGAAGTCTTACCAAAATCATAGTAGCGAGACCATACGTCAATAGAATGTCCCTAAAAATAAACTGTGCTGCTTATTTGTTGCATGCGTAGTATTATTAAGGTTCCTCCAATATCTAAAATGTTATTTGCCTTATGCATATGGTACAATAAATGGATACTGTGGTACATTTTGTGTGCCATATAGAATAGTAGTGAAAGCAAAAGAAGAGATGATATATTAAAAAGAAGCATTTCAGTATCGTTTCTCTCCTACTGCTCTATTCTCACCTCCTCCGTAAAGTTTAACAGGAAGTCACAATTCTCAGTTGCATAACTCTTGTTTTCCATTCTCTGCATATTTTTCAGCTGAGCACGTATTAGAAATATGAAGTCACTTCAAGTGACAACACCATCATGACACATCTTATCACAAATGACATCACTTTTGTCTACAATCAAAGCACTGGAGCTCTCCAACCAAAACATTTCACTTGCCATAGGGCCATTGCTGTAGATCATGGACCTTATGGGCTACAGAGCTCAGGGTTGCCTTTGGAGTGGAGAGACAGCAATCACGAAGTTGAAGAGGATGGAGTTCTGCTTCAACTCAGTTTAGCAGCTACATAATGTATTGCTGGGGCAGTGGGAAGGTATGTTCCTACCCTCACAGGCAAAATTTCACAGGCTTTTATGCATCGTCATCATTGCTATTGCTATTTTTTTTTGTTTCCAGAACTGATGTACTGAATCGCACATTAGTTTGTATGATTAAAAAGGTAAATTTGTTTATTTTTCCCTTTAAATTTGGTATTTTAATTTTTTTACAAGTATAAAAGTGTGTTACTTTTATAAACAGAAAAAAAAGTACCTGTTTTTCATTTCTCCCAACACTTATGGAGGGTCTGCTACATGCTACACAACGTGCTGAGTATTGGGAATACAAAGTTGAAAGAGGTAATTCCACCTCCAGGTCATTTCATCAAAAACTAGTTCACCAAGAACTCATTTGTGAAAGTGATTCCTGGTCCTTTCTTCTAAAAAACTCACAAGCTAAAAAAAACGCAGACATGTAAGCAGCCATGAGATGTCTGCTTTATTGGTGTTGAACAAAGCTATTGTTCAAGGCTCAGAGAGGAAAATAATTCTTTGAGGTTAAGAATGGATCCAGTGAAATAAAGCAACCTTGGTGTCTCACACTAGGACACATGGCTTCATAAGAGGGGTGTGGGTTGGATTCCATTACCCACTTGTCCCTCTGTGTGTTTCATTTGTGCAAGACATAACCTGCCAACCATACTTCAATGCCTTGGAGAGCTCTACTGTTTTGAAAATATCTTTGGTCTTGATGCTATCTTACCAGATTCTGCAAAAGCTGACAACCCATTTTCATTGTGTCTCATCAGGTCCTTAGTCACCTGTGACAGTTGAACAGAATGCTCCTTCCCCTGGAGCAAAATCACAATAGCTTGTTTCCAAAGAGGATCTCAGGTTACATTAAGTATCTTGGTGATTTGGCTGGTACTTGACCTCAGTCCTCAGAAATATTGACTTTGTGTCAATGCATACACAGTGAAGAATAAATTACATATTTTCTTGCATATGTTATGCCAGGATTATGCTAATTAATAAACTTCAATTTGGTGGGGGTGGGGGGAGTCCAAAAATGTACTTTCACCCTAAATACTAGGTCCTCTTTTTGATTATTCAAGTAGGGCTACTTACAGAAGGTCAGATAAGACAGTATCTATTATACAGTACAGCTTATTTCTTGCAGGAGGAAGGTATTAGTTATATGGTACGTTTGGCTGACATGAACATTATGACCACAGAAAAAACTTAGAATGTGTTGGATTATTAGACAAACTGCATTTGTTTGGTTTGTGGTCTGCTCGTGACATAGAATGCTTCCTTGGCACAGGCCATGACAGACAGAGTCAATGGCATGTTTCCATCATTTCCATTCCCAATGTGAAGCTAAGATCACATTTGTATCCTTTGTTCACTGATACTAACAAGAGGGAGCTGATTTGATAACACAGTGCTTTTAGACCTATGATATGGCACCATGTCCTCTACAGAATCATATCACCTCTACATCTCAGCCTAAATTAATGCCCTTGTCAGCTGCTCTTGTGGCTGTGCAATTACTTTGCAAGCTGAAGTTTAGATAAAGAAGAATCAGTCTAGTTATTATAATAAAATAGCCCAAGGAAAATTGAGAAATGCTAATTCAAGTTAGAAAGAAATACCTCTGAGTAACCCCAAAATAGTCTTCCAATAAAATCAGAGTAGATTTGTAATAAATCAGAAGGAATAACCTTATAGATTTGCATTTTTTTAAAAAGCATATTGCATGAAATTTAGACCAAGATGGCATGCTTTGGGAACAGACCATCCCACTTAACTTTCTTGGTTGAAGCAGGACACCACTGAAGGCTGCTTGAAGACTCAGCTCCAGTATAATTACTTGCAATTACTTATTTAATTACTGTCCTTTTTGGTACATTACATACCTCATGGGCAGGAGACACCTCTGTCTTATTGCCAACATCAGAAGTGTTCCTGGCAGAGAAACTCCCCAACATATACTTGTTGGAGGAATAAATGACTGAAAGTAAATTTACTCAAATGTCTCAGAAATGACAAGAGGCTTGAGGTGGACAGTAAATAAATCTTTGGGAATTCATCACTTCCACCAAGAAAGCAACTCAAATATTCCTCCTGCTGGAGTAGCAAAGAGTAATGAAATATATATGAGATCTCCACGTGATTGTTTTTGCATCACTTTGAGCAAAGAGCCTCAATCTTGGCTACATGTTATAATCACCTGGGGAGCTTTAAAAAATGCAACAGGAACAGAATCTCTGCAGTGGGGCTGAGCATGGCTAATTTTCAAATGTGTCAATAAGGATTCTCATAAAGCAGGCAATGCTGAGAACATTGAGTGTAGGGCACTGTTTCTCAAATGTGTCTGATTATAAGAATTACCTGAGCTGCTCAGTCCACAACAAACCAAAAATGGTTTCAAGGGTTTTTAAACTTTGTCAGTTTGGAAGATAAAAAGTAGTCTCTTATTTTAGCAGAGAAGCACAAGTTTCTAATAGCTTAAGGCTGCTCTGGCTTCAAATTTCAAAGACTTGCCATTACATCTAATTTAGTGCCAACACAAATGTAATTTATTGCAGGGTTATTTTCCAGGATATCCTCAGGCATTTCTTCTTGTCCTAAAATAATACTTCTACAACTCTCATTAGACTCTATCTTTATTACTGTAAGTCAATTCTCATCTATCTAAAGTAATTGCCACGTGTGATTAAGTGTCAGGATGAGTCGTTTGGACACTAAGTACTGTGGGAGTGAGAGGAGAGAAAACTCAATGTGGATTTTAATGACATGTTGAGCAGGACGTGGGCTGCAACTTGAAGGATGGCTGGCGGGGAAGGAAACTGCATCCTGGGCAGAGACCATTGCAAGCAATGAGCAAAGAGTCCACTCTAAGAATACAAAATACCCAGACCCTAAATCCACCATTGCTTATTTTTCTTCTGATGCCTGAAGGATCTTACCTCTTCAAGCCACATTCCCAAAGTCCACCTTTTACCTATTCAGTCCGAATTAGAAATGGGGGCTGGAAATCTACATTTTAAATAAGTTTCTCAAGTGATTTTTGTAATGAAACACAAACTGAGAAGGATGTATCTATCTACACCATTCAAGAGGAAGACGGATGGGACAGAGTGTCCTCCAAAGAGAACCAAATGCAACAAACCAGCGCTTCTGTCACAATAAATCAGACCTGGTGTTTTTCATCTATCAAACTGGCAAAGATTAAAACACTTCATACCACTCATATTGATGATGGAATGAGATTTTATACACTGCTGGTGGGAATGTGAATTGGCACATTACTAAAGGACAATTTGGCAATTCTTATAAAAAGCCTTAACATTTTTCATACCCTTTGACATAGTAATTCCACTTTTAGAAATTTATTCTAAGGCTGTGGTCTTAACCTTGGCAGTTTATCAGAATCTCTTGTGAAGCTTTATATACTGCAAATTTCTGGGCCCAGAATCTCCTTGGAGATTCTGGGAGTGAGGTCTGGGAATCTGTTGAGTCTGTTTGTTGGTTTATTTGTTCAATACTAATGTAATCAGGGCCTATTTTTTAAAAGTTCAAGTAATAGAAAAATCAAAAATTGGTGAGATCCCCATCTTTCACTTCCTCCCCTGATTCCCTGCAGCTAATCATACTAGACATTGTTTTGCGTTTTTTCACTCAATAACATATAACATATAGTCATTCTTCCATTCCAATGTATTCAGATATAATTTTTTAATAGCGCTGTAAGTTGCATGGAGATACTTCAATTTACTTTATCAATGTGGACATTTAAGGATAGACATTTTAAGATCATTTTTGCATTTTTGTTATGAATAACAATACAATGATCATTCTTGAATGTATATCCTTTTATCTATGTGAAAATTCCTGCAGGATAAATACCTATAAATGGAATAGCTTTGTCACATTAAACTTAGATTATTATGATCATGTTTTTAGTTTGGGTCTTACTCTGTAGACCAGGCTGGAGTGCAGTAGCTTGATAACAGCTCACTGTGACCTCAAACTCTTGGGCTCAGGTGATGCTCCCACCTCAGCTTCTCAAGGAGCTGGAACTACATGTGCATGCCACCATGCCTGGCTAAGTTCTTCTATTATTATTATTTTTTTAATAAATTTGAGGTCTTCCTATGTTGCCCAGGCTGATCTTGAACTCCTGGCCTCAAGTAATCCTCCTGCCTTGCCCTCCCAATGTGCTGGGATAACTGGTGTGACCCATGGTGCCTAGCTGAACACAAATGGTTTTGATGCACAGAGTTAAGACTTATGGTCCTGACAAAATCACAAATATGAACAAAATTTTAACAATAGATATGTCTACTTCACCTGTGTATATTGGTGAAAAACTGAAAAATAAATGTCCACTTAATAGGTGAATTAAAATATGCTAAAAAGAGTATTTAATGGCATGTAAAGATGTTGACTAAGTGAATGTATAAAGCTTAGGAAGGAGACTCTAAAACAATATTAATTTTCAAAATAAATTAATATCGGCAGGAAATATACTATAATGTTCACAGTGGTTACCAGTTAAACATATAATTACAGATTCCTTTTGCACATCTATGTTTTCTAGACTTTGTTAGGTATGTATCACATTGGTAATAAAAAATGTTTAACAATCAATAAATATGATACTAAGCTGCATTATCAAAAAGATACGGCCCACAAGAACTCAGAGATGAGCCCCCTACATGGCTCAGCATTCATGTGGTTTGATGTCCAATAGTTTATCAGAGTTGGCTACCTTTGAGAGAAGACCTGAAACCAAAGTTGTTCACTTGCTTAACAAAAGGCCTGACATAGAACATTTTACCAAGTGCATGTTTTTTCTTTTTTTTTTTTCCCATTTATTTATTTTATTGCATTTTAGGTTTTGGGGTACATGTGAAGAACATGCAAAATTGTTGCATAGGAACACACGTGGCAGTGTGATTTGCTGCCTTCCTCCCCATCACCTACATCTCAGCATGTTTTTTCATTCATCAACAATGTTGGAGATTAGAATCTATATTTATTTAGCTTTTTAGTAGAGTTAAAAAGTTATAGACTTGGGAAATTAATTGTCCCAAAAATACAGTTTCTATCTTCTAATGTATACATGAGTATTTTTTAAAAGATGAGACAATGTTTGCCCATTCATTGGTAAGTTCTTTTGCCTGCTAAATGAACAATGAGAAAATGTGTTTAATTTACAGCAGAAGTGACAAAAGGAGGATGTTCTTAATCATATTGGTAAGGGTTTAGAAAGGTTACCGGGTGTGTTCACGGAATATTGTTTCCTAGAGATTTTAACAACAGGAAATAGATTGAGGTGGTTCTGCTGTGGTTTAGAAATCAAAGGATGGGACACCCTGGGGGTCATTCTTTGCCCTTTGACTCCTTGCATGTCAATGAGAATATAGGAGAAGAGAATGAGTTTTAGATACCCATTATGGCACTTTAAAATAATTTAAGATACATGCGAGGCTTTTAATTTCATTGTGCTTATAAAGGCAGAATGGAGTAAAAATGGAAAAGGATGGCTCATTTCCAGAGGACTAGTTAAATTGTGGTACATCCATCAGATGTGAAAGACTTATGTAAGAACACTGTAAAGCATTGCTAAAAGAAATTAAAGATCTGAATAAATGAAGAGGTGTTTTGTGTTCATGAATTGGAAGACCCAAAATTATTAAGATGTCATTTTTTCCCAAAATGATCTATAGATTCGGTGTAATCCCAATGAAAATCCCATCAGGTTTATTTGTTGAAATTGTCAAGCTAGTACCAACATTTATGTGGAAATTTCAATGATCAAGAAAAATTGAGGCAATTTTGAAGGAGAACAAGGTTTCTAGACTTTTACTATCATATATCAAGATTAGAAATCTATGACAGTTAGCTATATTGTGGTATAGGTGCAGGTAGAGACAAACAGACTAACATATTAGACACACACATAAATAAAAGTCCCCTGATTCATGTCAAAAACACCACTGCAGTGCAATGACGAAAGGATGGTCGTTTCAATAAATGGCTCTGGGTCAATTAGATGCCCACATGGATTGCTTCTCAGCCTTATGGCTAAGTTCAAGTACAGTATGCACATGGAAAAAGTCTACCTTACCCCTATGTCCTTGCAGATATAAAAGGCATCCAATGGATCCTAGTTCTTAATGGAAAAGATTAAAACACTAAAGTTCTCAGAATAAAACCTAGAAGAATGTTATGATCTAAGGCAAGGAAAGTTTTTTTTATAAAAAGGATACAAAGAATGGTAACATTTTAAAAATTTGAAAAATTGAATCTCAATTATAACTAAGAACTGTTGTTCATCAAAAGACATCACGGAAAGGAGACTGAAAAGGCAAGGCACAATATAGAAGATATTAGCAATATATATATCTGACAAAGATTCATTTGGAATATGTAAAGAATCAGGAATTAATAAAAGAGACAAAAAAAAACAATTTTAAATGGTCAAAAAGCCTAGACAACATAGGGAGACCCTGTCTCTATGAAAATAAAAATAGAAAAATAAATAAATTAACCAGGTATGGTGGCATGCACCTGTGGTCCCAGCTACTAAGAAGGCTGAGGTGGGAGAATGACTTGAGGCTGGGAAGTCGAGGCTACAGTGAGTGAGCTGTGATTGACTCACTGCACTCCAGCATGGGTGACAGAGCAAGATCCTGTCTCAATAAATAAATAAATAGGCAAAGAATTAAAGCGGTACTTTAAAAAAAGAGAATATCAGTGCTTGCTTCAGCAGCACATATATGAAAATTGGAATGATACAGAATCAATTTGCATGGCCCCGATCAAGGATGACACACAAATTTGTAAAACATTCCATATTTTTTTTGTTTTGAGAAACGCTTGAGGGAATGGATACCTTAGGATACCTTATTCTCCGTGATGTGCTTATTTCACATTGCAAGCCTGTATCAAAACATCTCATGTACCCCACAAATATATATACCAACCATGTACCTACACAAATTAAGAAAAATAAAAATAAAGAGGATAACAATATGGCCATTAAGCATAAGAGTCTCAACATTATTAATCATCAGGGTAATGGAAATTTAAATTACAACGATTTGCCACTAGATGCACCCTGAAATGATAAAAATGAATTAAAAAAAAAAGACTGACAATAATATGTGTTGGCTAGAAAGTAGAGCAACTGAACTCTCATATACTTCTGTGGCACTGTTAATTACTACAGCCACCATGGAAATGCCTGTGGCAGCATCTCCTAAATCTGCACATCTAAATGCACTATTACCCAACCATTCTACCTCTGGGAATATGCTCAAAAGTAATGAGTGCTTATGCCTACCAGTAAAGGATACAAACAAAAATGTTCCTATGTTTCATTCATAATAAGCAAAAACTGGAAACAGTCTAAGTTTCCACCCACAGAAGAATGAATAAATAAATTGTACTATAGTTATACAGTAAAATACTAAGCTGTAACTAAAACAATAAAACAAAGGAAAAATACAGTTAAAACAGCATGGATAAATCTCATAACATATAGTGAAAAAGTCTAACTCCAGAAAATTATTCAGTGAAATTTCATTCATATGACTTTCCAGATAGCCAAAAGAAACCTACAGTTATATAAGAAGGGCGGTTATCTTTGTGACTGGTGTTGACTAGGAAAAGCATTGGAAAGATTTCTACATCTTGAATTGGTGGTAGTTACATGGATGCATATTAAAAATTCATTGAGCTATACAATTAAGATTTGTGTAGTTTACTGTATGCTTATTTTGCATCAACAAACACATCTTTAAAAAGCGATGCACTTTGCTCTAAGTGCCTTGTATTAAAATATGACATAATATTCAACCTCAGTCTATACCTCTTTCAGTTTGACTTTAAAACTTTCTCATGAAATAGAGTGGGCAGTGAAAAGAAATGTCTCTCCTATGCAATTTCTAAGTGAATCTTGACCACTTTGTCATTGTTTTGTTTGAGAAACTTCAAAATCTTCTGTATTCCTGGAGTCCAGAGTGTTAAAGCTCCTGACTTAGCTCCTGGGGAGTTGGGGATGGTTCAGAAAAACCACCTCCCCTTCTAGGTGAGGGCTAGTTCTAGGTGTGCCTTGGACTTCCTTTCACTTCAGTCCTTACTCCTCTCCAGGGTGGGTACATTTTCTCTTAGCTTCCAGAGGTTTAGTGTCTTCCTCCTTCTGCTGAAAGGTTTTCTCCACCTTTCCTGCTTCTGGTCCCATCCAACCTGACCTTCTCTCACATGTACCATATTCTCAAAATACAGATGCTTCTCCACTCATGAGGGGGTTTCATCCCAGTAAACCCATCATCAATTGGAAAATATTCTAAATCGAAAGTGTGATTAATACACCTAACTTACTGAATATCATAGTTTAGCCTAGCCTACCTTAAACATGCTCAGAATACTTACATTAGCCTAGCATTGGGCAAAATCATCTAACACAAAGCCTATTACATAATAGTGTTAAATATCTCACATAATGTACACTGTACATTACACTGTACACTGTAGAGTATTGGCTATTCATCCTCATAATTGCTTGGCCAACTGGGAGCAGGGCTCACTGCCACTGGCCAGCATCATAAGAGTATTGTACTGTGTATTATAGCTAGCCCCAGAAAAGATCAAAATTCAAAATTTAAAGTACGGTTCCTACTGGGTGTGTATTGCTTTTGCACCATCATAAAGTTGAAAAATTGTAAGCCAAACCATCCTAAGTTAGAAACCATTTGTACACTTCTTTGTAAAGCCAATTCCTTCTGTCCTTAGAAACTGCTGATTCCAGCAAAGAAACTCTTAAAATCTAAATTGTTCTTATGAAGTCTATCTAAACTGATCTTGCAATAATGACATGATATTTGATCTATTTAGTTAGGAATATTCATTGCAATAAGACAACATTCATATTTTCAATGTTAGCTCAACTTCTCATTTATTTAGAAAGATACTGAGCCCTTGCTATATGCTGGGCTCTGTGGGGTGAAGCACTAGAAAGGCAAAGATGAATTCACTCAAAGAGCTCACAGTCTTATGTAGGAGACAGGCAAATATGCAGACACATTAGTTTCACTTATTTCCTATTATAATAACTTTCTACTGTATATCACATAGAATTTATCAAACTCATCTTGTTATCCCACTTCCCTCCCTAAATCTAATCTGCATTATGCATCAACATCTATGTCTGTCTATGTCAATAACCTAAGCTAAAACCCTCAGCCATCTCTAATTTTTCACTTTCTCATATTTACTTATCACATGTCAATTCTTTCACCAAATTCTCTCACAACTCCAGCACTTGTTCTCCATTCCTGTGCCACTCCCTAGATCAGAATTCTAATTTCCTTCTCCCTGCACTATGGCAATATTGTTCAAACAGATCTCCATGCCTCCAGTTTCACCACTGCTATTCTATACTCTACACTGTCGCCAGAGAAGTCTCTCCCTGTCTCTATAGTTTTGTCTCCACCGCTAGGAAGGCTTTTTATATATTAGGAACAGAAATATAAGAATCCAAAGGAAAAGATTTGGCGAGTTGATGAGTTACTCAACTACAGAGAGCCAATAAAATATTAATTCTTTCCAACATAAATCTTGACAGATGTAAGTTATGGAAACCTGGTAAGTTGTAAAGGGCAGTTGTTTTTTTTAAGTTTGATATGGTACAGATTATCTTTCCATTCCCATATCTTTCTACCGAGGCAGAGGTCACAGATTAAACGATAGAAAACAGACAGGTTCTTGATGTCATAGCCATTTATGTGGTTCTCATTTTTTAGGCGCCAATACAGCTCTTGGCTATCTGTGTGACTTTACACCTCATTGTGCACTTAGGAGCCCGCTGGGGGTGAGATCACTATGTTCTTGACAAAAGTAGCCAATCAGAGCATTATGGTAATAGACAATTGGAAAATGACTATCTACTGAGCCACTGGCTCTGGAGCCTCAATTGTTTTTTATTATTATTATTGTTGTTATTGAGACAGGGTCTTGCTGTCACCCAGGCTACAGTGCAGTGGTGCAACCATAACTCGCTGTAACCTCAAACTCCTGGGCTTAAGCAATCCTACCACCTCAGCCACCCAAGTAGCTAGGACTACAGGTGCACGCTATCATGCCCAACTAATTTTTTATTTTTTTGTAGAGATAGGATCTCACTATGTTTCCCAGTCTGGTCTTGAACTCCTTGCCTCAAGCGATCCTCCTACCTCAGCCCCCCAAAGTGCTGAGATTATAGACGTGAGTCACCATGCTGCGCCTGGGTCCTCATTATCAAAAGAGAGTATGTGGAGAGTTAGGTTAAAGTTGAGCAAATCTTTTGTCCCCAGGTCATCTCTAGGAAAGGCAGTAATGAAAGGCCAGAAGGTGCCTGGTGACTTGATGAAAAAACCAACTTATTGCCTGAGTCATGAACTTCTTGTTGGTTAATTAAATTGATCCATTTGAAGTTATTTGTTCGGACACATTAAAGGAAGATGTTCAATGCCTACAAATTAAATTTAGAGATCTACTAACTTTAGATACCTGCTTGACCATTACTCCCTTCAGTTACAACTTTAAAGCTAAACATAAATTAATTTTTAACTGATTTGAATTACATTAACAAACTTGTTTTCAAGTAGATCTATTTATTTTTGCTCTCATTTTTACACTTTTGCTTATTAAACCTACTTTAACAAAGCTTATATTAAAATATGTCAGAAGGCTTATTTAAGGAAAAAGTCTTGTGAGCTGTCTTGGTTTTGATTAAGTATCTCTTTGGAAAGTTTCCAAATCATGATGAATTTAGAAGAGTGTAGATGGCTTTCTTATAGGTCTTCATCTCCATTAAATGGGCACACATTATTTTCTAAAACTATTAGTCAAAAGACACAATTATCCTACTTTTTAGATGATTATCTGCCAAAGTTTTGCTTAACAATCACCACGATGCTCCTGGCAAATGAAGCAGAAGATAGTAAAAATCAACAGATGACTTTGAACACCTTCACGTCGTCTTTCTCTACTGGCATCTTGTACCTCCCCACCCACTTCCTCAGTGGTATGGTTAGTTGTCACACTAGAGGCTGCAGAAGTCGCATTTTTTCCCGGCCACAGACTGCCCTCTAGTTTGGTAGCTTCTCTGCAAGCTTGTTACAGCTGACAGTCCAGCAGATTCACATGCTGGGGTTTCCATATCGGTTCCTGGACAGATTGGGTGGGCTTCTTCTGTAAGTACCCATGATGACATGGGTCTTGGACTTGACTTTTCATCACATGAAATTGTTCTCCCCACATTGGTATGTTACAGCTAGTCTTGTTTGTTGGTTGGCTGGTTGACATTCTGGCTCTGTCAGTCAGGCTGGAGTGCAGTGGCATGATCACAGCTCACTGCAGCCTTTACCAGAAGGGCTCAAATGAGCCTCCCTCCTCACCAACTCATATAGCTGTCTACAGGTGCACACCACCATGCCCTGCTAATTTTTTAACTTTTTGTAGAGATGGGGTCTCCTTATATTGAACAGATTGGCGGCCAACTTTGGTGTTAAAGAAAATAAAATCCATCCAGTCTCTGGATGATTTGATGAGAGGGAGAACAGAGGTTGGAATGAGAAAAAAAAACAAAAATTTCAGCAGCAGAATTCCCCAATATTCTTTTGCCTAGAGCAGACAAGGGGTGGGTTTCCTAGAGAGAAAATGAGCTCTGGATATATTTTCAATAAAAATATATTGAAACCTTTGACGGTTCCCTATTAAGTCCAAACTACTTAGCATGGCATTCAAGGTCTTCAATCCTCTTTTAAGGTTTAAAGTGCCTCGCTTGTTTATGGGATGGGGTAGGAAATCTCATGTTGTCATGTTCTTGCTCTTGCTGTACCAAATACTCTTTTTCCTCTACTTCTCTTCAAAGAGTCTTGAACTATGCTTTTATAACCAATCCATTGGTTTCTAACTCTAGGAATTATGATTGCAGATGCCTCTACCATGGTGCTCACCAAACTACATCATAAATATTTATTTGCACTTTGTCCCCGTTCTAGAGAGCAAACTCTTACAATATAAGAATTTTGTCTAGGCACTCTTCACTTTATTCTTTGCCAGTCAACAGTATCCTGATGTTAACACCCATATGATGTAATCAATATTCAGTCAACAAATATCTGTGGAGTAGACAGTCATTGTACCCCAAAGTAAATTATATGAGCCCACCTTTTAAGAAATTCAAGCTGTCACTTGGAATAAAAATGATGTTTCATCATCTAAAAAGTAATTATTGTGTAAAAAACCCCAGACTCTGGTATAAACTTGACAGAAAATAAAAAATCAGGGAAAGGATGAATCGTCATGGACTCGAGTGTTAAGTCGTTAAAGAAGATTTAATCAGGAGGAAGAGCAATCTAGGATAAAATAAAGGCTTGGAGGGATATGCACAAAATGACTCATGGATAAAGTTTTAGGTGGTTGGGGCCTTCTGTGGATCATATCGGATTCCAATTCGAGTGATATGCACAAATTGTGATGCACCCCATCCACCTTGTGTTGATGATCCCATACTATGCAACAAACAAAGTCTTAACAACTAATTCACATTTCATCTTAAACAGCACGACACAGAGTTCTCTAAGCTTTTGAAATGTGAGTGTTGCGATACTGGCATCATGGTATTATCTTAAAGGAGGATAGATTTTGAGGGTTTGCATTGGGGAATTGGGGAAATAACTGTGGAGTGATTGACAAATTGACTGCCAACCATGTGTGGCAAAATGGCATGAATATTGATCCCTCAACTGAGAACTCCTTCAGAGTTAACACAAAGTGGCTACATATTCTTCTCAGGTCTCAGGTTGAGGTCGTCTCTTCCCTTCTCTTTGTGTGTGGTGTATAGAGGGGAAGGAAGAGGAGGGAACTGAGAAAGCAACACGAGTTATGAGAGAAGATCTAACAGACTCAGAGCAGCTCCACGTTTCAAGCCACTTTTCTTTCCTCTCTGGTATTGCAAAATCTGTTTCTAATGCTTTACCTTGTCATATTAAAAATCTCACTTTATGGGATATTCAGAACCAAAAAGAGGATTTTTACAGACTGAACAAGAAGGAACCCACCTATGGCTTGATTTTTGAGGTGCTTTCAGCTCTAACATATTTTCATTCAGTCATACCCAAATGACTTCCAAGAAATAGGCCATGGTGGTTCAAAGAGTAGAGTAAGTGAGGTGCAGGTTACACTCGCTCATGCCCCCTTACACACTGAGTTTAAACTCTCACTAATAGTCATTACCCTGGTTTGTGAAAAATACTTTATAGGCGGGAAGATTACTAACCACAGTGTTAACACCAAAACTCTGAGCAAAGCTTTCTAATTGATAGGGATTTTTATTTTTCTAATATCAGAGAAGATTGTTATTGCCTGTTTCCCTCTCCTTTCCTAACACTACGTTTTGATGAATAGCCATAAAAGTTCCCAACATTTAAAAGCCAAAACATAGGAATCATGAACTTTTTGCAGTTGCTTCTAACTGAAAGGCTGAGAAGCAATTGAATGTGAACTTTTTAGACTGTGAGTTTCGTGACTTCCTCTATTTGTGTTCCTAGTGCTTAAAATGTGATTGATAACATAGCAAGTGCTCTTTAAATATTTGTTGACTAAATAAAACTTGCTATGTGATATTTACAAAAGCTATACCCAGTAAAAAATGACACAGAAAGTATAAAATTGAATTCATTTACCAGTTAGTAAATGATAATAAAAATAAAAGCATGCAATGAAATTTTAAGATGAAAAATAGCAAATGGGTCAAAGGAGGAAGTTTTAGATGGAATTTTAAAAATGTGAATGTACAGGTATGGTGGTGCATGCCTGAAGTCCTGGCTACTTGGAAGGCTGAGGTGGGAGGATCACTTGAGCCCAGGAGTTCAAGTCCAGCCTGGGCAACACAGCAAGACCCCATCTCTAAAAAAAAGAAAAGAAAAGAGAAAGGTCCCTTTTAAAAAGTTTCAATTCTCCAATAAGATGTTAACTTCTACCTGTGCTCCTTACAACATTGTATCAAAATGTATAAAGCAAAAGCTTTGAGAAGATTAGGAGACATGATAAATCCATGATAGTAAAAAAAAGACTAACGTGTCACTTTCAAAAAAAGTCAGTGGAATTTTTTAACAGATCTCCTTCCTTCTTTCTTCCCTCAAAACAGTTCATTTAACAGCCAGAATGAGTTTTTTAAAACAGAAATTGGTTCTTGTCACTCCCTTGCTCAAATTCCTCAGTGGTTTCCCACACACAATAAGTCTCAAATTTCTTATTAAGATCCATAAGCGTCTTTATGAGATAGCCCCAGCTCACCTCTATGACCTTATCACCTTTCTATTACTTCATGTTTTAGGTGCATTCTTATAAAAAACATAATTTGTCTTATGACTGAGGAGTTTTATCAATTTAATATATATTATTTCGATTTTTTGACATTTTGTGCATTTAATTTCTTATGTAGTCTATTTCCACTTGTTTTAGTGGTCTTTTTTAAGTTTTGCCAAGCATGCTTAGTTTCTATGCTAATTAATTTCCTTTAGGAATTCCTTCCATTAAGGTATTTTTGTGGTGAACTTTCAATCTTGTATAATAACTTAGCTGGGAATACAATTTTGCAAGATAATATATTGCAGCTCTGTGAAAAAGTATTCTGCCCTCCTCTCACTTGTTACTGTTTTGGCTCTCAGTCTATCTCCCTTTTTTTAAATAGATAATGTATTTGTTATCCTCTGTTACTTTTAGAATATTTTCTTTCTAGTGTCCTATAGTTCCTTTGCTTTTTAAATGTATTGTGCTGGGGAACCTGTATTTCTAAAGCCTAAGAATGCATGGAAGCCATCAAGTTAGCTTCTACTTAAATTTTGTTTTACATGTTTTTCTTATTTTTTTTTTGTCTCTGTGATTTCCTCTAATTTGTGGTAAGCTTATCTATGCATTTTAAAACCTGTTATAATTTATATAGTATTTCTATGTATTTATAGTGGAATGTTTTTTAAAATTTATCTAGACAGAAATAGAATTCACAACTGGAATTACAGACAACTTAGACATGAAAAATGAGAGCACTACATATTAATGTATGCAAAGTCACCTCTCAAAAATATCAATAATTAAATGCATTTATAAAGAAAAAGGGATGAAAATTAAGTATCTGAATAAAGTTAGAAAAATGTTAAAAAGTACAATGAGGAAAGAAGGTGGATATAGCACCAGATTGTATGATCCATGACCGTAGCAAGTGTGGATGAGAATATTCAGCCAGAACTCTAGCCCTTTGAGGAGAGTGTAAATTGGTATAACCATTTTTGGAAAACAGCTTTGCATTATGTAGCACAATTAAAGATGTACATAGTGCATGATTCAGTAGTTCCACTCCTAGGTATACATTCTAGATAATTTCTTACAAATGTGCCCCAAGGGACACACGTAAGAATGTTCACAGCAACATTGTTTATCATAGTGAAGAAATACAGGAAATAAGGCAAATGCCCGTCAACAGTAGAATGAATAAATTGTGTTAATTCACACAGTGGAATACCATGCAGCAATGAAAATGAATAAACTACTGCTACACACATCCACATGGATGAATGTCAGGAACCGTGCTAAGTGAAGAAAGCAAGTTGCTGAAGTATACATATAGTGTGATCTCACTTACGTGAGATTTAGCAGCTTTCAAACGTAGATACTATATTGTTTTGGGATACTTATGTGGTAAAATGGTCAAAAAGGAAAAACTGACAAATGCAAAATTTGGGTCAGTGGTTGCTCCAGGTGGAAAAAGAGCAGAGTGGAGTCAGGAAGGAGGCACAAGAGGCTTCAAAGGTAATGGAAACATTTGGGTATAAAATATCAACTGTTTGCAAAAGCCAGAATTCTCTGATGTTTTGTATTGGAAGGAGTAGATGGATACTACATTCCTGTTTCATGGTTTCCTCAATTGGTATCATCTGAATGTCCCAGGTAGAGAAGCTAAGTCCTAGGGACAAGATATGGGCCTGTGAATGCAGGTTTCTCCAAGTTGATCCAGGCGCAGCTGTGCTGTAGCCAACCCAGGTGAGTGGAGCAAATTGGAGGCCTGTCTATTCTCTACATTTGTGGAGTTGTGTGCTATCTAGATTTATAACTACTCCTGAAGAGAAGACAGCATGAAACACACCATTCATTCCACACAAAATTACAACTGGAACATAACTGAAGACAAATGTTTCTTAAGAAATGAAGGACTTTCATTTTTCACATTATACCCTTCTATTCTGTTTGACTTTTCACTCTAAGCAGAGCTTACATTCAGTGGGTATGCATCAGTAGGACTAATAAGCTACTGGATCCTATTGTTTTCTCATTAGTTATTGCTCACACTGTCTTGGTTGTAAAATAGCTTCAACATCACTCCTAACTGCAAACAAAAACTGCAGGTTGGCCTAACACTTCTCCAGTGTTGATAGAGCTATGTCTACAAATACTTGAGAGAAAGAAAAAGTAAACCGAGAACTTTATAGCAAGTTGGGGTGTCCTTTACAGTACCAGATATTCTTAAGCATGAATGTCCTCAAAGATTACAGTACCATTGAGAGTTTCTTGAAAAACTACTTGATGAAATCTAGGCAATTCAGAATGAATTACAGTTTGAAACCTCAGGAATAGAGAAGTAATGGTTAAAGAAGTGGTGATGAGCACTGAATCTACTTAAACATAAAACTAAGAAATGTATGGAATTGCCATGATACAACAAGGATGATATAACTAACAAAATATAATATAAATGATGAAAATTGGCAGGTGGAGGGATGGGAATGAGAAGTGGAAGCAAATTTAACAATGTTAATTTCTCCTCATGTTTAATAGCATGGAGTCAACAGATAACTGCCTAAAAGTGAAACGTGGTTTCTGTATCTCATCTCTTAATGCTTTGCATGGCTTTAAAAATTAACTTGAGTGAAATTTCTTTTGGAAAAAAGATATTTCTTAGGATGAGGAAATATTTAATATTTTAAAATAATTCAATATTTAATTGAATTCAAATAAAAACTTTATTTTAAAATAAATAATATGATTTTTTATCTGATATTCCTATGTAGATCTTCATTTATTCATAAATCATTTATTGAGCACCTACTATGTGTCTAGGCACACTCTCCAGGCACTGGGGATATAGCAGTAAATAAAACAAAACCCCTCTCTTTATGAAGATGATATTCTAATGGCAATAAAAAGGCAAGTAAATATAGAGGAAGCCAGAGGTTTATAAAAGCTATGGAGGAAAATAATGTAAGGTAAGAGATATGGAGAGTTCCTGGTGTGTGTGTGGGTGGGGGCAGTGGAGAGGAGCATCTGTAGCAATTCCACCTTCCATCTGCATAAATACATGATAAAAAGATGTCTGGAATTACACGCATCAAATATTAATATGTTTATTTCCAGGCCATAGATTTTTTTTCATACTTTCTTCTTTGAACTTTTTGTGTTGCTTTGACTTTTAAAAATTATGAATATGCACTATTTTTATTTTTCTTAGGTCATTCCATCGAGGGCAAAAGACAAAGAGGAAGGTGAATAAGGAAAAGAGGTTTGCAACAGAATGTCCAAGAGTAATGATTCAGAAATCAGGCTTCTAGATATTTACCCAAATGAGTTGAAAACTTACTCCTACACAAAATCTTGCATATGAATGCTAATAGTAGCTTTATTCACAATGGCCAAAAATGAATAAACAAGCTGTGGTACATCTGTACAAAAGAATATTATTCAGCAGCAAAAAGAAATAAGCTATCAAGGCATGCAAAGACACAAAGGAACCTTAAAAACATATTGCCAAGTGAAAGAAGCCAATCTGGGAAGGCCACAGACTATATGATTCCAACTGCATGACATCCTAGAAAAGGCAAAACTGTAAAGTGGGGATTACACAACCCAGTCTACCACATTCACACGAGCAATCCTTCCGAAGTGTAAGTCTGAGCTCACCCAACCTGCTGCTACAACCACAGCTGACACCCACCCACACGTGCTACCTATAGGCCTGGAGACTGGCCCTCCCAACCAATCACAGCTGCTGCCAACATCAGCATGGACTGCTTGGGAGCAAAGGGTTGTCCCATCACTGCTACTGCCATTGCCCATGGCATACTCTCTGCCCAGGAGTCTCAGAACCCACACAACTGCCTGGCCTACTGCTGCTATATCTGTCACCCAAGCAAGCCACATAGAGGCTTAATAATTGGCCCACCTGAACTTGCTAACACTGGTGCCAGCATACTCCACCCTAGGTCCCAAGGACAGACATGGTCAGCCCATCGCTGCCACCACTGGGGCCTAAAGACTGGCCCACCTATTGTCCCAGTCCCCAGAAAAACTTCAACACAGCCTCCGCTAACAAATGCATCCTAAGCCATCAAGGAAATCATAGACACAACTGATACTGTTTATAGCCAAATAAATTATACAGAGACTACACTACTGCACACATTCAGAATCAAAGCCAAAGGGTACTACCCAACCAAGATCATAGGACAAAAAACAAGTCTCAAACATTTTTCTAAAAATCAAAATTATATCAAATATCTTCTTAGACCACAATAGAATAAAACTAGAAATCAATAACAAAATACACTTTGGAAACTGTAAAAATGAATGAAAATTAAACAGCATGTTGCTCCTGGATAATCATTGTATCAAGGAAGAAATTAAAGTGGAAATAAAAAAAATCCTTGAAACAAATGAAAATTGAAACAACATATCCAAACCTGTGAAAAAGCAGTGCTAAAAGGGAGGTTTATAGAAATAAACGCCTACATAAAAAGGTATAAAATTTTCAAGTAAACAATCTAATCATGCACCTCAAGTAACTAGAGTAACTAGAAAAGCAAGAAAAAAATTAGTGGAAAAAAAGAATTAATAAAAATCAGAGCAGAACTAAATAAAATAGAGACTAAAAAAAGATACTAAGGATCAACAAAATGAAAAGCTAGTTGTTTTGAAAAGATAAAGTCAATAAACTATTTGCTAGACTAACCATAAAAAAAGAGAGATAAACCAAATAAATAAAATCAGAAATGAAAAAGGAGACATTACAACTGATATCACAGAAACATAAAGGATCCTCAGAGACCAATTATGAACAATACACTAACAAGCTGGAAAACCTAGAGGAAATGGATAAATTCCTGGACTCATGCAACCTAGCAAGATTGAATCAGGAAAAAAAACCCCCAAACCCTAAAGAGACTAATAATGAGTAATGAGATTGAATTAGTAAGTCTCCCGACAAAGTCTGGGACTGAACGGCTTTACTGTTGAATTCTTTTTTTGTTATTTTTGTTTTGTTTTGTTTTGTTTTTGATACAGAGTCTCACCCTGTTGCCCAGGCTGGAGGGCAGAGGCATTGGCATAATCTTGGCTTAGTGCAACCTCCACCTCCCAGGCTCAAGCAATTCTACTGCTCATGAGTAACTGGGACTACAGGTGAGTGCCACCACACCCAGCTATTTTTTTGTATTTTTAGTAGACATGGGATTTCACTCTGTTGACCAGCCTGGTCTCGAACTCCTGACCTCAAGTGATCCACCTGCTTCAGCCTCCCAAAGTGCTGGGATTACAGATGTGTGCCAACATGCCCAGCCTTTACTGCCAAATTGAATCAAACTTTCATAGAAGAACTAAAATCAATTCTCCTCAAATTATTCCAAAAAATTAAAGAGGAAGAAATTCTCCCTAACTCCTTCTATGCCAGCACTATCCTGGTACCAAAACCAGACAAGGACACAACATAAAGAGACAACTGCAGGCCAATATCCCTGATAAACACAGATGCAAAAATTGTTAAAAAAAAAAAATACTAGAAAATCAAATCCAACAGTATCTCAAAAAAAAAAAAAAATACAATGCGATCAAGTGGGGTTTATCCCAAGGATGCAAGGATGATTCAACATATGCAAATCAGTAAACATGATACATCACATCAGCAGAATGACAAACAAAAATCATATGACAATCTCAATACTACAGGAAAAACATCTGGTAAAATTCAATGTCCTCATGATCAAAACTCTCAACAAATGAGCCATAGAAAGAACATACTTACTTCAGTATAAAAAGGCCATACATGACAAACCTACAGCTAACATCATGCTGAACAAGAAAAAGCTGAACGCCTTTCCTCTGAGACCTGTAACAAGACAAGGATGGGCACTTTTCACTACTCCTATTCAACATATGGCTGGAAGTCCTAGCCAGAGCAATTAAGCCAGAGAAGGACATAAAAGGCACCCAAACTGGAAAAGAGGATGTCAAATTGTCTGCTGATAACATTTTGGGCTCTGAACCTACAGAGAAGTTGAGTTTCTTTTTCTTTTGAGATTGACTCTGGAAGAGCTCCTGTGTTCCCAGGTGCAAAGCAGCCCCTCTGCAGTAAGGACCCAGCTCTCAGAGCCAGTAAGGCCACAAGCCTCCACAGTCCCACTTGGCTGGGCGTTGTAGTTTATACTGTAATCCCAGCACCTTGGGAGGCCTTGGCAGGCAGATCACTTGAGGTCAAGAGTTTGAAACCAGCCTGGTCAACACAGCAAAACCCTGTCTCTGCTAAAAATAAAAAAATTAGCTGGGTGTGGTGGCACATGCCTGTAATCCCAGCTCTTAGGAGGCTAAGGCAGGAGAATTTCTTAAACCCAGGAGGCAGAGGTTGCAGTAAGCCAAGATCACGCTGCTGAACTCTAGCCTGAGCGACAGAGTGAGACTCTGTATTGAAAAACAAAAAAAAAATTGTCCCTCTTTGCTGATAATATGATTTTATACTAGAAAAACCTAAAGAGTTCACAAAAAATCTCTTAGGTCTGATAAATAGATTTAGTAAAGTTGCAGGATACAAAATTAACATACAAAAATCAGTAGCATTTTCATACAATGAAAATGAACAAGCTAAGAAAGAAATCAAGAAGACAATTTCATTTATAATAGCTTCAAAAAATGCAATACAATAAAATAAAATACCTGGGAATAAATTTAACCAAGAAAGTGAAAGATATCTAGAAGGAAAACTACAAAACACTGATTTAAAAAAATTGAAGAGGGCCAGGCACGGTGGCTCACATCTGTAATCCCAGCACTTTGGAAAGCCAAGGCAGGTGGATCACCTGAGGTCAGGAGTTCGAGACCAGCCTGGTCAACATGGTGAAACCCCATCTCTACTAAAAATACAATTAGCCAGGCATGGTGGTGCATTGCCTGTAATCCCAGCTACTCTTCTTGGGAGGCTGAGGCAGAAGAAACGCTTGAACTCAGGAGACAGAGTTTGCAGTAAGCTGAGATTGTGGCAAGGCACTCTAGCCTGGACAACAGAACAAGACTTCATCTCAAAAAAAGAAAAAAAAATTGAAGAGTACACAAACAAATGGAAAGACATCCCTATGCTCATGGAGTGGAAGAATTAATATCATTAAAATGACCATAAAAAGCAATCTACAGAGTCAAAGCAATCCCCATTAAAATACCAATGTCACTTTTCACAGAAATGGAAAAAACAATCCTAAAATTTGTATGGTACCAAAAAGGACCTGACTAGCCAAAGCAATCTGAGCAAAAATAACAAAGCTGGAGGCATCACACTACCTGACTTCAAAGTATATTACAAGGCTATCATAACCAAAACAGCACAATATTGGCATTAAAAACAGACACATAGATCAACGAAATAGAAGAGAGAACCAGAAATAAATCCACATATTTACAGCCAACTAATTTTTAACAAAGGTGCCAAGAACATACACTGGGGCAAAAACATCCTCTTCAATAAATTGTGCTGGGAAAACTGGATACCCATATGCCGAAGAATGGAACTGGACTCTATCTTTCACTAATTACAAAAATCAATTCAAGATGGATTAAAGACTTAAACGTAAGACCTAAAATTATAAACTGCCACAAGAAAATATAAGGAAAATGCTTCAGGACATTGGTCTAGGCAAAGAATTTATGTTTATGAACCCGAATGCACAGAAAACAAAAACAAAAATAAATATAACTATATTAAATGAAAAAGCTTCTGCACAGCAAAGGAAACAATCAGCAGAATGAAGAGGCAATCTGTTAAATGGGAGAAAATATTTGCAAGCTACTCATCTGACAAAAGCTTAATATCCAGAATACACAAGGAACTCAAATAACTCAACAGTAAAAAAACAAATAAGCACATTAAAACGTTGGCAAAGATATGAATAGACATTTCTCAAAAGAAATTCAACCCAAACTCAGCAGACAAAAATAATAAAGATTAAAGAACTAAATAAAATTGAAAGAAAAAAATACAAAAGATAAATGAAACAAAAAGTTGTTATTTGAAAAGATAAAATTGACAGACTACTAGTGAGATTACCAAAAAAAGAATAACCAAATAAGCTTAATGAGAAAAGAAGCTAGAGATATTACAACCAATACCACAGAAATACAAAAGATTAGTTAAGACTACTATGAACACTTTTATGTGCATAATCTAGAAAATCTAGAGGAGATAGATAAATTTGTGGAAATATAAAACCCTCCTAGATTAAATCAGGAAGAAACAGAAATCCTGAACAGACCAATAACAAGCAGCAAGATTGAATCAGTAGTTTTTTAAAAAAAAATTGCCAACGAAAAGATCTAAGACCAGATGGGTTCATAGCTGAATTTTATCAGACAGTCAAAGAAGAATTGGTACCAATCCCACTAAAACTATTGTAAAAGATAGAGAAAGAGGGAATCCTCTCTAAATCATTCCATGAAGCCAGTATCACCCTAATACCAAAACCAGGAAAGGGCAAAACAAGAAAGCTACTGGACCAATAGCTCTGATGAACATAGATGCAAAAATCCTCAACAAAATGCTAGCTAACCAAATCCAATAGCATATCAAAAAGATAATATATCATGATCAAATGGGTTTATATTAGGGATGCAGGGATAGTTTAACATACACAAAGTCAATAAATATGATATATTACATAAAAAGAATTAAAAACAAAACCCATATGATCATCTCAATAGGTGAAGAAAAAGCCTTAGATAAAATCCAGTATCCTTTTATGATTAAAAAAAAAAAAAACCCTCAACAAAACAGGCATATAAGGAACTTAAACTGATGAAAGCCGTATATGAAAAATGCACAGCCAACATCATACTGAATAGGGAAAAGTTGAAAGCATTTTCCCAGAGAACTGGAACAAGGCAAGAATGCCCATTTTCCCCACTTCTAATCAATGTAGTACTGGAAGTCCTAGCCAGAGCAATCAGACAAAAGAAAGAAATACAAGGCGTCCAAATTGGAAAAGAGGAAGTCAAATTGTCACTGTTTGCTGATGATATAATTGTATACCTAGAAAACCCTAAAGACTCATCCAAGAAACTCCTAAATCTGATAAAGGAATTCAGTAAAGACTCGGGATACAAAATCAATGTACTCAAATCAGTAGCTCTGCTATACACGAAAAATGACCAAGCTGAGATTCAAATTAATAACTCAATCCCTTTTACAATAGCTGCACAAAAAGAGAAATACTTGGGAATATATCTAACCAAGGAAGTGAAAGATGTCTACAAAGAAAACAACAAAATACTGCTAAAATAAAGCATAGATAACATAAACAAATGGAAACACATCTCATGCTCATGAATGGGAAGAATCAATATTGTGAAAATGACCACACTGCCCAAGGCAATCTACAGATTCAATGCAATTTCCATCAAAATATCATCACCATTCTTCATAGATTTAGAAAAAACAATCCTAAAATTCATATGAAACCAAAAAAAATAACCTGCATAGCCAAACCAATACTAAGCAAAAAGAACAGGTCTGGAGGCATCATATTACCCAACTTCAAATTATATTAGAAGGCTATAGTTACCAAAACAGTATGATACTGGTATAAAAGCGGACACATAGACCAATGGAACAGAGTAGAGAACGCAGAAACAAAGCCAAATACTTTCAGCCAACTGATCTTGGACAAAGCATGCAAAAACATAAATTAGGGACAAGATACTCAAATAAATAGTGCTGGGAAAACTGGCAAGTCATATGTAGAAGAATGAAAATGATTTCTCCGCTTATACCAAAATCAACCCACCATGAATCAAAGACTTAAATCTAAGACCTGAAGCCATAAAAATTCTAGAAGATAACACTGGAAAAACGTTTCTAGACATTGGCTTAGGCAAAGAATTCATGACTATGACCCCAAAAGCAAATGCAACAAAAATAAAGATAAATAAATGGGACCTAATTAAACTAAAAAGCTTCTGCACAGCAAAAGAAATAATCATCCAAGTAAACAGACAACCCGCAGAGTGGGAGAAAATATTTGCAAACTAAATATATGACAAAGGACTAATATCCATAATCTACTAGGAACTCAAATCAGCAAGAAAAATAAAACAATCCCATCAAAAAGCGGACAAAGGACTTGAATACACAAGTCTCAAAAGAAGATGTACAAACAATCAACAAACATGTAAAAATGTTCAACATAACGAATTGTCAGGAAAATGCAAATTAAAACCACAGTGAGATACCATCTTACTCCTGCAAGAAAGGTCATAATTAAAAAGTCAAAAACCAATAGATGTTGGCATGGATGTAGTGAAAAGGGAACACTATTAGACTGCTGGTGGGAATGTAAACTAGTACAACCTCTACGAAAAATGATATAGAGACTCCACAAAGAAATAAAAGCAGAAGTACCATTCAATCCAGCAATCCCACTGCTGGGTGTCTACCCAAAGGAAAATAAATCATTACATAAAAAGGACACATGCACACCCATGTTTATAGCAGTATGATTTGCAATTGCAAAGATATAGAACCAACCTAAGTGTCCATCAACCAATGAGTAGATAAAGAAAATGTGGTATATATACACCATGGAATACTACTCTGCCATAGAAAGGAATGAAATAATGTCTTTTGCAGCATCCTGGGTAACAATGAAGGGCATTATTTTAAGTGAAGTAACTCAGAAGTGGAAAACCAAGTATCATATGTTCTTACCTGTAAGTGGGAGCTAAGCTATAAGGATGCAAAGGCATAAGAATGATATAACAGACTTGGGGACTTGTGGGGGAAGGTTGGGAGCAGGTAAGAGATAAAAGACTACATATTGTGTGCAGCGTACACTGCTAGGGTGACGGTGCACTAAAATCTCAGAAATCAACCACTAAAGAACTTATCCCCAAAACCCACCTGTACCACAAAAACTACTGAAATAAAAATAAAAATAATTTAAGAATTTAAAAGACATACAAGTAGTCAACAGATACAAGAAAAAATGCTCAACATCACTAATCAGGAAAATGCAAATTGAAACCACAGTAAGATATTAACTTACCTAAGTTAAAATAGCCATATATATATATATATATATATATATATATATATATATATTGTTTGTTTGTTTGTTTGTTTTTGTTTTTTTTGAGACAGAGTCTTGCTCTGTTGCCTAGGCTGGAGCGCAGTTGAACTCCCACCTCTATCTCTGCTTCCTCACTGCCACTTCCAACTCTCGGGTTCAAGCAATTCTTCTGCCTCAGCTTCCTGAGTAGCTGGGATTACAGGCATGCACCATCATGTCTGACTAATTTTTTTATTTTTAGTAGAGACAGGGTTTCGCTATGTTGGCCAGGCTGGTCTCGAACTCCTGATCTCAGGTAATCCACCCAAAGTACTGGGATTACAGGCATGAGCCACTATGCCCGGCCTAGAATGGCTATTTTTTAAAAGACAAAAAATAACATGCTGGTGAGGATGCAGAGAAAAAGGAACTCTGTACACTGTTGGTAGAAATATAATTTAATACAATCAGTATGGAAATTTTTCAAAAAACTAGAAATAGAACTACCATAGGCTACCACAATTCCACTACTGGGTATTTATCCAAAGGAAAAAAATTAGATATAAAAGAGATGCCTGCACTTGCATGTTACTGCAGCCCTATTCACAATAACAAAGATTTGGAATCAACCTAAGTGTCCATTGATGGAAGAATGGATAAAGTCACCCCTCCTCTCCAAAAACACACACAATTTAATGGGATTATAGAGGCTTAAAAAGAAGCATAACATGCAGGTTTGTTTAGGTGTAAACCCATAGCTGACAATGTTCTTTAGTACTAGTTTCAACTGTGTTGTTAATATAAATATCCAATAAGCACAATTTATAAATTGAGACATATGGAAATACAACACAGAGCAAGTGTTTTTTTCAACTCAAATATCTTAATTCACCAAATTGTTTTTTGAATTCCTAGTGTGCAGCAGAACCGTATTGAGTACTGGGGGTGAGGGAGGGGAGTCACAAAAGGAGGTCAGGCTTTTGCTGTTAAGGACCTTGTGACCTGGTTAGACACACATGCAGCACAGATGAAGGGACACAAAGAGATGCTGCTTACCTTGTAGTTGTCCCTGGAGAATGAGAACACAGACTAAAGCACGCGGTGAAGGTTTCCTTGTTGCACTGGGACCTATGCAGATTCTTTAGGGTTGCATGGGAACTAAATTGGTGGAAGAGGAATGGAAAAGAATTCCTGGCCATGGGACCATCATGGACAAGGCTTAGTCATTCAAGGGTGTGTGTGATGTGTTCAGGAACAAGTAGATCTATTTTTCTGAGGTAGGGATATGGAGGAACTCAATGAAAATTGTTGGGAAAGATCTAAAGAGGCACGATGCTAGAGGGCCAATGACACATGCAGATGAGTTTGTGCTTGAGCTGAAGCATGACTGGGGATAACGGCAGGTTTTTGAGCTGTGGAGTAGTGAGACAGAAGTGATGGTTTCACAAGGTTTGTCTGATACAAATGGCCAGAAAGGAAGCTCCCCTCATAATCTTATTCTCCCACCCAGCACAAAAGATGGGCCGTTTACTTATCCCTGATTTACCCTGAGAAAATCCTGCTATTTTCCCTATCAACAATGAGAACCATTTATTGAATGCCTACTTTTTGCCAGAAGAAAAGCTCCAGCCTTCCTCACAATTCCAAAAGGTAGACGATAATCATCCTTGTTTGTATTAAAAGATGCAGGTCAGAAGATTAAGTAATTTGCTCAAAGCCACATTTGAGGGTCAGATTTTTAACCCAGATCTTTCTGGTTCCAAAGACCACACATCATCTATTAATATTTTCCCCATCTGTGCTTATCTAGCAAAGTGACCTAAAGACTCTTTGCTATTAGGCTAAGAGTTAGCAAACTTTCCTACAAAAGGCCAGATAAATATGATATATATATCATATGTAAATATGAGACATATATATACACAGAGACATATACACACACATTTTTATTTTAGGCTGTGTAGGTCATACTGTCTCTATCACAACTTCTGTCATTGAAGTGTAAAAGCAGCCATAATATGTAAACCAATGAGTGTGGCTTTGTTTTAATAAAACACACAAATTTGAATTTCATATAATTTTCATATGTCAGAAATATTATTTTAAATTTTACTGTATGATCTATTTAATTTTTATTCTTTTCTAATGACCTAAAATATAAAAACAATTCTTAGTCATGTGCTATATGAAAACAGGCAGTGGCCATTCGACTTGTGGCCCATAGTATGCCAATCCCCATTTTAGGTTTATAGATTAGAACACTAAGCTAATGAGGCCACTGTTAAATGTCTTGTCTGCATAAAAGAGATTGCTGTATGCCGCCAAAAATCCTGTTTTGTCGGCAATATGCAATTGCCCTGTTTCTTGTCAAGTGTCTTGCAGATTTGTAGGGGATTACAAGGGCAGAGATAGTTCAGTGCAATCCAAACAATAGGAAAAACAATATATTTGCCCCTCTCACAAATGAAATGTCAAGAATATTTCTGCTATAATTTAGCTGAAATGTTCTAAAAATGTGTTAATTGTAGGTATGGGATTCTAAAAATGCCTCCATGTGAAATGGCACAATGCCCTTTTCCTGTTATCTAATACGTTGTATAGGCACTCAGTAAATATAGCAGTCCATGGTCAGGCTAGCACTTCTAGGTTTAGTTCCACATTAGCCTGCCTTTAATTCTTTAGATCCCTGATTCACTTACTTCATTTTCTTCACCCCTTAATCAGTAAACATTGCACATCTGTCATAAGTCCAGACTTATGCTGGCTGCTAGAAATTCAAAGCTGAACTCCAAAGTCCTTGCTAAAGGAACTCATGATGTGGGGAGAAGGGGTATGGATGCAGCAAACCACCATGGCATGTGTATACCCAGGTAACAATCCTGCACGATCTGCACATAAACCCCAGAACTTAAAGTATCATAAAAAAGAAAAAGAAAAAAAGTAATAATCACATCATGGAAAATGGAGTACCCACCCCCTCAAGCATTTATCCTTTGTGTTACAAACAGTCTAATTATATTCTTTTTGTTATTTTCAAATGTACAATTAAATTATTATTGACTACAAAAAATAAAAATAAAAAAAGAAATAGCAATAACATTGAATATACTAAATGCCGCAGTACTGATATGTTTTGGTGCTGAGGAAACACGCACAGATGGGCTCTGCCTGCATGAACCAGAGAGTACCAAAGAACACTTTTAAAGAAGGGTGAGGTCTGATCCTTCCAAATCTGGAAGGATACATTCACTCATGATGCTCCCATTTCGGAATGAGAACAATACTAACTTATACATGTTACATAAGAGACAAAGGCAAGGGAGGGCTGTGGAGAGCCATGAAACTGTGGTCTGATCTAGTGTTGTTGAACTTGATAGTAGCCAGTAAACAAACCACATGCAAGTCCTACATACAACACATTTGTATTTTATACACTATACTTATAGTGTATTTTATTTTCAACATTTCATAAAAAATATTGGGTAACAAAATTGAGCACAAAATTTGTAAATGGTAAGAGAACTCAAATTTTTTCCCCTTAAATCTCATTTGAAAATAATATAAGGGTAGATATTTAATTTTTACTCCTATATCCAAATATTTTGGAAAAGTAGAAATGCATTCTCACCTGAAGGATTTTCCTAATTCTTTTTAGATTGTGTATCAAGAGTAGGTTTTTCTCTTTGGAAACACGACCTAACTGTTCATCCAGTTGTATTAACAAGTTTTGAAGAAGAATCGTTGCCATGGTTTCATTGTTAGAAGCTGCCTCCCTAAAAAAATAAAGGGTTATTACACAACAGAAACCAATTTGGTAAAATGTCTACTCTTTTACCATACTAATTTTAAAGCAATAAACCTTTACAAGGTGCTAAAATTTAAGAGTTTAAAAAAAATTAAATTGTAAACATGAAGAGATGTCAACGTCATTAAGCATTAGGAAATTTCAAGTCAAAATCACAGAAGATACCACTTCATACCCATGAGGATGGCTATTATTAAAAGGAAAAAAACAGAACATAAGTGTTGGTGAGGATATAGAGAAATTGTACAATGCTGGTGGGAAGGTAAAATGGTCAATCATTGTAGAAAACTGTATGGCAGATACCCAAAATATTAAACATAAAATTGTCATATGATCCAGCAATTCCACATCTGGGTATATATCCAAAAGAATTAAAAACAGGGCCTCAAACAGATATTTGCATACCAATGTTCCCAGCAGAGTTGCTAGCAATAGCCAAAAGGTTTAAACAACCCAAATGTCCATTGACAGATAAATTTATAAAGCAAAATGTGATATATACAAACAATAGAATATTATTCAGCTTCAAAAAGGCAGAAAATTCTGATGAATGAATTTTGAAAACATTACATTAAGCAAAATAATTCCGTTACAAAAGGACAAATATTGTCTATTCCAATTATATAAAGTACCTAGAGTAGTCAAATTCACAGAGACAGACAATAGAATGGTGATTACCAGGGGTTGGCGATGGAGGACTAGGGAGTTGCTGTTTGAAGAGTATAGAGTTTCAGTTTGGAAAGATGAAAAAGTTCTGCAGATGGATGGTCATGATGGTTGCATAATAATGTGAATATATGTAATGCCACTGAACAGTACACCAAAAACAATGGTAAATTTTATGTCATGTATATTTTACCACGATAAAAAACATGGCTGAAGCAAAAAAAAAAAATTTAATGGTATAAGGTGAATAGAGCTTTGAAGAAAGCAAATATTACTGTGAAAAAATATTGATTTACATTGAGTCTGCGATAGAGAACTGACAATCAATTGATTTGTTTCTTTTTTAAATACATGAAAAATTGTTTGGGTTTTGGTTTACAGAGAAACAAAGCACTAGAAGCATTAAGTTTCCATTTACGATGAATGAAACCAGAAAGGACAATGATTTCCCCTTCTTCGGGAAGGCTTTTCAAATCCTTGAGAAAGTTCTTTACCTGAAAAGAATGCATCTACTGAGTCAAAAGTGGATCATAAAATAAATTCACATGGATGGCGCATAAAGCATTTGTGCATCAACTTCTAGGGAAAATACATTTGATCCTACCAGTCTTGATTTTCAATCCACTGGGCCAGCAGATGCCGAATTTCCATAGGAAAGTTGTCATCATAGAATTGATCCACCTGCTCCAAAAACTTGATTTCTAACTGTTGGACTTGATTCCACTGAGACATGCTATAAAAGAAGGGGTAGAATTAGAGTTTTAAAATATTGTTCATAGCTCTAGTACATATTTTCTTATTTGGAATTCAGTCAATATTATGACTGATTTCAGTCATAATATTGACTGAATTCCAATATATCCAAAAATACAAACATTTCTCTAAGGTTTTTTTTTTCATAATCCAACCCTAATGAAGGGAGCAGCCTTCTTTCTGTGCCCCCAAACTACAGCCTTCCTTGCTCTAACATGAACTCCTGTTCCACCTGCTCCAGGAAGCTTTCACTCCTGCTCCCCCAAACACCCCACATCCTGCCCACAGCTGTCTACATGAACTTGTATTCTCAACAAGCCCTTTCCCTAGCTCTTGTCCCCTCTACACTTAGACTTGGAGTAACTTGAAGGCAAACATATTTAACATTTACTATACCTTCTAAAGTCCTCTAAGACTTTATATATGAGGAACAACCTCCCAAAAAGCTTCTTTTATATAAATTTGTCAAATTTCTTTATTTCAGATTTGTCTGGCTTCTAAAGTCAGATTTATGTTCCTGACTTCTAGTCCAATTCTGTCTTAGCTTCATTAAGAATTTTATGTATGCATTTTCATAGGCTCTAGTTTAATTAAAAATATTTCTGAACCAATGAATGTGTTTTATTTCTCTCTATGAGGATCCACTATGGGTGGGCAAAGCTCTTAAAAGATGCAGTCTTTTTGTCTCTGAGAAACATCTGATAGTGGTTAAACCCTAGATACTTAAGGAGTAAGAAACCACACTTGATACCTATTTGGCAGCCTGTCATAAAACAAAAGTACGTATTTCCCCCTTGTAACCCCTCTCTGGCCAGTTTAGAAGCTGTAGACATATTTCCTAACTCAGGAAAATTAGTATGACGCTGCCTCCTTGAAATTACAGCATTTTATGTTTTCCAAAGTCAAACTTTTTATTGTTTCATCAGCAATTCTAAGTCAAATAAAAACACCAAACCCTCTTTTACATGATTAATCACCATAACATTTCAACATATCTTATAGACAGGCTAAGGTTTCCTTTTGCCTATAGAACACCAGGAGAATTTCATATATTTCATATACATATTCTTCAGGTTTCAAATAGAATCATTTTGAGCACCTGTCCCCTGAGCACCCAGTAAATGATTTAAAATTTATAGAAAAACCTGTTGCCAACGTTTTGCTAAAGAGAAAGCAAGTGGGAAAAGAAGTAATGTTTTATTTGCATATCACTATATATTTATGAAAACCTTTATACTTTACAATTCTAGGCACATTGTAAATGCTCAATCATGGCTTGTTAAATGAAGAATGAGTGGCACTCTTGATGTTGCTATGAATAGGGTAGGTGGATATAAGTAGTGTGTCAACTTTAAAAAGAAAAAAACTTAAAGCTCAAATAGGTGCAATGATGCCTGCCTAACGTGTGAGGCTTCTAAGGGGCCGCCCGAGGTTTCCTGAGCCTGAACCATTTGTCTTTCCAGATACTCGACGTCTAAATATGCCACACAAAATTGGGACATTTGTTCCCATGCTACTATCAACATTATCCTACCAGTTTTAGTTAATGACAACAGAGAACGTGAGCTGTAAATAGCATTACAATTTTTTATCATACTATTGTTGAACCCCAGCTATGATTTGGATGAAAATCTGTTTTCTAACTAAAATTTACAGGTAGATGAGAGGAATAAGCTGTGGTGCTGTAACACTAGGATGAATACGGTTAACAATAACTTAGTGTATGTTTTCAAAAAGCTAAAATAGAGGATTTTGAATGTTCACAACATAAAGAAATGATAAATGAGGTGATGGATATACTGATTATCCTTTGATCATAACACATTGTATATATGTATTGAAATATCACTCTATACTCCATAAATATTTACAGTTGTGTGTCTAATAAAAATAAAAGAAAAATTTTTAAAAATAAAAATAAGCACCAAATAAAAAAGACTGCTAAGATCTGAGTATTCAGCGGAGAGCTGAATTCAAAGCTGATAAAAGGAAGAAGAATGAACACATAGTCCTAGGACATTCTCTATCGCAGCCTCTGGGAACGCCTTTAGGCATCCTTCAGCAGATTTCTTTGCCTTCACTCTCTAAGTGCTACTTTTTTCTTGTGGAAACTGTACGTTGCCTCTGAAAACTGAGTGCCTGTCTGTTCTTTTTGCCTGCAGTCCGTAGAAGATCCTCTAAAGTTTTTTGTCCCATCGTCTGGGAGCTGGTGGTGCCGCGTTGGCTCTGTGGCCTGTAGCTTGCAAAAGGAGATGACCTGCCCTAAAATGTCACTCGTGCTCATCAAAGCCACAGTCACAGGCAGCTGTAGCTGCAAACTTTTTTTTCCTGAAACCCAGGTAAGCCAATCTAAAGTCAGACAACACAGCTCTAGAGAAGCTGTCTGAGAAAGTGAAGAGGGGCTCACTTCCAGCCTCTGCGAGGACACACCTCCGCAGCCGCCGCAGCTCCCCCGGCCCCTCTGGGAGATTCGCCCCGGCACCGTGGCGCGGGCCCGCGGGGCGGTCTCCGCGGAGAACCTGTGCCAGGGCGCATCTGTGGGCCGTGGAGTCGGGCGCTTCTTTGTATCATAACCCCTCCTCAGGCAGGTTAAAGCGAAGCCACTGTCAAAATGCCTAGGGAAAGCAAAGCTTCAGAGCATCCTGCGTAACAAGCGTGTCCTCCTCGGGAGAGGCAGCCAGAAGGTGTGGTCCGGCCACTTACCTAGAGCTCTCTCAGCACAGGTCCCAGGCGGTGCTCAAGTCCAAAGTCAGAAGCGCCCCTCACAGTCCCTAAGAGAAAGCCGCTGACGCCATCGTCAGTAGGGGATTTGCATTTCTCCTCCCACTTGAGGCTTTCCTGTGCGTCAGTGTTCGAGTCTCTGGGACTTTACTTGGGTCAGTTCCCACCCACTCTTTATTCTAGAAACGCTGACACGTAGAATCAGCCAGGCTGGAGCCCCTTCGCCGGGCATCCTCTTCCCTCTTATCCCTGCCAGCCGCTCCCGCCAACAGCAGGTGGCTCAGGAGTGCCAGAAGAAAGGGGAGGGGCGGGGCACACATTTTTCTTCAGTGGTTTCCTTAGACAATTCGAGATCCGCTGCAGTTACTTACCTGGAGCTCGGTTCTTGAGCTTCCTCTGTCCTTAGTTTAATACTCCACTCAGCCTGGTGAGCCAGTCCCTGGGATGGAAGGGGTGGGTAGCCAGGATCGAAACACCAAACTCATAGACTTTACTGGGCTCCAATTCCAGCGGGGTCCGCTCACTTGGAGGAGGGTGACCTGATCTAGAGGTTTAGGCCAACTTCTGGGTAGGCCACCAGTGCCTGCCCTTCCTGGCCCAGCCTCCTCTACTCTCCCTGAGCAGCCCTGCTCCTGGTTGCTACGGTGCACTCTTCTCCCTTTTTGACATCAGCCTGTTCTAGAATCACAGAGTTGGAGGAAGTCTTAGTCCCATCTAATGCTAAACCCTCTTTTGTATCTGAAGAGGCCCAGTGAGGTCACCAAGATGACTCAGTAAGTTATCCACGGAGCCACACAAGAGCCCAGGTGTTTCCCTTCCCACCTCTGGTCTTTTCATCTCATCTCCTTGTAGCTAGATGTTAACCCCTTGATTCACAGTAGGGGTCCTATAAACGTTCAATAAAATCAAGACAAGGCCAGGTGTGATGGCTCACACTTTAATCTCAGCACTTTGGGAGGCTGAGGTGGGAGGACTACTTGAGCCCAGGAGTTTGAGACCAGCCTAGGCAACACAGTAAAAACTCCACCGTATTTTAAAAAATTAATAAAAATGTTTAAAAAAGTAAAAGTAGTAAAATAAAGACAAAAATAAAGGCCGACAGGCAGACTGAAAGAAAGTGCCACTCAATTTGATTATACACATACTTAGAGTGATATTCCAAGGTGAAAGGCCTGCCCCCCCCCTCCTGCTGACCAATATCACACAGGTGCACTCTGGATTCTTCCCTCCCAGGTGACGTCATTATTATGTGCTTAAACTTACCACCCATCCCCAAACAGGTCAATCAACCCAAAGTCACACTTTCCATCGCTCTAAATTTCCTGGTTAAGTAGGCCTGGTCCCCACTGCTTGTTCAGTGGGCAGTTTCCAGAAGCTTGTGCTGCTCTGACCCTACATGAGGAAGCGCCAACTTCAGGCTATTCCATAAGCTACTGAGCAAAGTCTGATTCTCTTCTGGGGAAGCCGTCACTGCCTATAGGAAAAAATCCAAATTCTTGGCACTTTAAGTTTTGTGCAGTTTGGCCTCAACCTACCTAGGAAATTTTTCTCCCCTATAAGAGCCCATGATGTGACCCAAAACAGTCACCTCAGCTGCCCAGATTCACCTGAGACTTCACTACTGACGCTTTCTGCAACTGGATAGTCCTCCCCCAGCCTACCTACTTAGTGAAATCCCATAGTTCTCGGTGAAGACTTCCTGATGACCTGAACCCACAGCAGTGTTTCCCTGCTCCAAATTCTTGTAATACTTCCTGCCCAAACCAGTGTACTCCAAGAGAAATAAAATGCAAGCCACATATGTAATTGTGTATTTTCTGATAGCCACATCAAAAAGGAAAAAAGCACAGGTGAAATTAATTTTAATATTGTAAATTACCCAAAATATACAAAGATCTTAACATTGTGGCATATAATCAACATAAAAATTATTAATAAGGTACTTTGCCTTCCTTATTTCATACTCAAACTCAGAAGTCTGGTGTGTATTTAGCACTAGCAGGGCGTGTCAGTTAGGACTAGCCACATTCCAAGCCACATGTGGCTAGTGGCTACCATGTTGGACAGTGCACATCTAGACCACTCATTTAGCACTTTTCACTTCCTGCCTCATAGTGTTAGTCACACTGGTTTTAAATGTCCTTATCATTATCGTATTCAATTGTTGAGTGCCTGCTGTACAAAACAGAGAGTTTATTTTCTTTCTCCTTTTCAGGGCCTTACCTTGGGACTCCCACAGCAGTTCTTAAACTGTTTGTTCTCAAGACACCATTATTCCCTTAAAAATTGTTGACAATCCCAAAGAATGTTTGTGTATTACTGTTCTGGATGATATTTTTATTTACTGTGTTAAATCTGAGAAAAAATTAAAATATTTATTTAATTTATTCCTTTAAAGTGACAATCATAACCCCACTATGTGTTAAACCTGTTTTAAGAAAAGCGTATCTTCCAACACAGAAAACTTAATAAGAAGTGTAGCATTTAAAAAATCTCTTTAATGTCTGGTTTAAGAGAAGACAGCTGGATTCCCATATCTGTTTCTGCATTTAATCTGCTGCAAAGTATTATTTTGTTGACATATTTAAAGAAAGCATGGACTCACACATTGATGTAGTTGGAAAGGGGAGTATTATAATGACCTTATCAAATAGTGTGATTATTCTTCTTTGATACCGCACGAAAACTCAGCGAGTGGTAGTTTCTGAAGGGCTAGTTGCATTGTGAAATCTGAAACCTTATCAATATACTCTATGTATACTGTTACATTCAAATCCTTTGTTTTGTCTATTTTGAATGAAACTATTACCCACAAATTATTTTGAAATGTCAGACACTGGTCATTTGAAAAATATTGGTCCACTGAAGTATGCAGATTTTCTAAATGCTGACACATTTCATCATACAATATTCAGAAATTCATGTCAGGTAATATCAATGTTGATCTCATCATATAAGTATTTTAAGTACTGGGAAACTATCAAGCTCATGATGATGGATACAAGCTCTCCAAATTCTCATTTTTGCTCGAAAGCTCCAGTTTTATTATTGGCAACAGATACTGCCAGTTGTTTTCCTTAAAGAGACAGGCTCATCTTGGAAACTCAATCACATAAGTGCTTTTCCTTGAGATGACCATCATCTTTTAACATGTGTCTTTTCCACTTCATTAAAAAGAATATTAAAAAGACATGTATTTAATATCTGAGATTCAATAAAATTAATAATTTTTACTGCTCCATCAAAAACATTATTAAGTCAAACTGGCATTTTAAAAATTTTACTGTAAGTGCATGGTGGTGAAAGATACAACTCCTAGTATAATTTGGCACCACTTCCTTGCTTTGTGCTAAAGCACCATTGCTTTGGTACCATTGGTGCAAATGTCAACAGAGTGAAAAGACAAAATTGTATTAGTATTATTATAAAATTAGTATAACCTTGCAGATGCCCTACAAAGATGTTGGGGACCATTCCCAGGGATCCGCATATAACACGTACAGAATCTCTGCTCTATTTGCCATATGCTGCCCGCTGTACCTCGTTTATCCAGAGATGTCTATCATGAGGGACTCTGCACAAATACACACCTTTTTCTTGGTTAAAGCATCTGCCTTGAACCTCTGTCTTCCTCCTCTATTTCATGAGCAGAGCAAGACATCTAGGAAAGGGCACTGCTATGTCCACTTTGATTCTCTTTCTTAGAATCAAAATTAAATAAGCAGGTCCTCAATTTCTTGGCCCTACACTGTCCCTGCCCTCTTCAGTCCCTCAGAGACAAAGATATAAAACAATTCAAAGGTCGGGCATGGTGGCTTACGCCTGTAATTCTAGCACTTTGGGAGGCTGAGGAAGGTGGATCACCTGAGGTCAGGAGTTCGAGACCAGCCTGACCGAAATGGAGAAACTCCGTCTCTACTAAAAATACAAAAATTAGCTGTGCCTGGTGGTGCATGCCTATAATCCCAGCTACTTGGGAGGCTGAAGCAGCAGAATTGCTTGAACCCGGAAGGCAGAGGTTGCAGTGAGCCGATATCATGCCAATACACTCCGGCCTTGGCAGCAAGAGCAAAACTCCATCTCAAAACAAAACAAAACAAAAAAACAACCACCACAAAAAATCAAAGTAAAATGAAGAAACAAACCAAATGCTAAAATGAAACCCCGTAAGGTTTTCCAAATTCAAAGGCCCCCACCGATTCCTGTCTCCTTTCTAAAACAGCCACCCCGTTGCCCCGGTGATAAGCCCTATATCTAATTTTTTACTGCATCATCCTAAGAAGAAAATCCCAGATTAAAGATTTTCAGAAAAGTAGATTCTAGTTCTGGTGTGCCAATTTCTAGCGGCACAAAGTTGTATAAGTTACCTAACTTCTCTGAGCCCAAAACTCCTTGTCTACAAAAGTGGGGATATTACATCCCACCTGAAATTGCTCTGACGAGTCAGAGATACAGTGTAGGAAATGGCATCAGGTTAAATGCCGAATCAATAGCTGTTAATAGTAGAATAATGAACAAGTTACGAGGAACTTTGGCAGTCACCAGGTTAACCCTCCAGCTTCCCTTAGCTCCTTGCTGTACAGATTGGAAACGGAGATGAAGAGAGGCCAGTGGGATAGGCAGGTTCACAGTCGTAAATAGAAGACAGGGTGGATTCAAAGCCAGTTCTGACTGTGCTTTTCCCACTCTGCCCAATGGAGCTGCTTTTGTGAGAAACAGAGAGGAAGACAAAGCATATCACTCTTGCTGCTGTAGGGAAGTAAACCAGCTCCACCTTCTCCCAATTTTTGTACAAAGAATATAAACATTTGCTGATTTTCAGTTTCCTCTTAAGTGTCCTGAGGAAACTGGGGTGAGCAGGAGTTGGAGGTTGGACAGACAATACGTATTCACAGAAAGATGTGTTGAGTTCCCTGGTAACATACGTTAGCAACAAATAAGTGGGACTGTGAGGATTACTGGGGTAAGATGGCCTGGTGCAGATCTCATCAACTCATCGGTGTTCAGGTTGCTCTAGCTCCATCGGAACAGGAACATTGTCTTGTAAAAGGGTTTAATATCAATCTTGTTAATTTTCTGAAGTCCAGTTCCCAATGACTGTGCTCCCTCTACTGTCACTCAGAAGCATTGCAATTTACAAATCACATATTTGTATACCTCCATGCCAGACATAGTGCCTAGGACTTCACGTGCATTGTTTTAGTTAATCCTCACAACACTCCTGAGGATTAAGTATCATGATTATCTCTAATTGACAGATAAGGAGACAGGTTTAGTGAGCTCTAGTGAGGCTAATCAGAGGCAAGGACAGATTTGGGATTCAAACTCAGGACTGTCTGACTTCAGAAACAATACCTGTAACCGTTCTGCTTTACTGAAAATCTTATCTGCTCTTATGAGAAAAGCAGTAACTTGCTTGGAGAGCCATAGAGGAAATAAGTTTGATGACTTAAACATGAATTCCAAAACAGAGAGGATCATTGCATAGTCCAGTCTTTTGGCTTCTCTGAGCTACATTGGAAGAATTGTCTTGGGCCAAACATAAAATACGCTAAAGCTAACAATAGCTGATGAGCTTTTTAAAAATCTCATAAAGTTTTAAGAAAGTTTACGTGTTTGTGTTGGGCCGCACTCAAAGCCATCCTGGGCTGTATGCAGCCCATGGGCTGGATGCACTTGGACTACAGTTTTCTTTTCTTGTAATGTCTTCTGGAAGCTTGGGTAGAATTGGTATTATTTCTTCCTTAAAAGTGTTTGAAAAAAATCACACGTGAAGTAATATATGACTGGAGTTTTTTTTTTGGTGGGAAATTTTTAAACCACAAATTCAAATTATTAGATCTAGGACTACTTAGGTTACCTATTTTCTCTTGGGTGAACTTTGACAGTTTGTGTCTTCCAAAGAATTTATATATTTCATCTAAGTTGTTATTATATGCATAAAGCTGTTTATAATATTTCCTTTTAGCAAGTTATTCTTTTAGTTCCCTTTTATTCCAATTACTCTTTTAATAGCTGAAAAATCTGTAATAATCTCACCTCTCTCAATTCTGATATTGGTAATTTATATCTTCTTTTCTTTCCCCCAGGACAGTTTTATTAAAAGTTTATCAATTTTATTATATTCTCAAAGAACAAACCTTTGGTTTCATGGATTTTTTTCTATTGCATTTCAACTTTCTGTTTTATTGACTTCTACTCTTCGTTTCCTGTCTTTTATTTACTTCTGTTTCAATTTGCTTTTCTTTCTCATATATCGTAAGGCAGAAGCTTAGGTCATTGATTGGATTGCTCTTCTTTCCCGATATAAGCATCTATATATGTCTTCCTTTTCATTGCTTAAGCTACATCAAACAAATTTTGATATATGTACTTTAATTTTTATTCATTCCACTTAGATTTTTCCCTGTGATTTCTTCTTTGATTTATGATGTTTGGGTTGTAATTAATTAATTAATTAATTAAAATTGTGACATTTGTTTTCCAAACATTGGATCATTTTCCAACATTTTTCTCATATCCATTTTTAATTTAATTCCGTTGTGGTTAGATAACATGCTTTTTGTTGCTTGAATTGTTTAAAATTTATTGAGTCTTGTCCTATGGCTGAGAATATTTTGGTCAATGTTTAGGACACTTAAAAGAATGTGTTCTCTGCTGCTGTTGGGTGAAGAGTTTTCACAATATCAGTGAGGTCAAGTTGGTTGTTGGTAGCATTGTTCAAGTATTTTATATCGTTCCTGATTTTCTTCCCATTTATCCAATCTATTATCAGAGGAATATTTAAATCTTCAGCTATAATCCTGGATTTGTCTGTCTTCTTTCAGTTATTTCACATTTCATGTATTTTGAAGCTTGGCTATTAAGTGCATAAACATTTAGAATTGTTTTGTCCTTTTGATGATTTCCCTTTTATTATTATGAAATGATCGTTGTTATCCCTATTAATATTTTTTGCTCTGAAGTCTACATTGTCTTATATTTATATAGCCACTGCAGCTTTCTATGATTAGTGTGAGCATGATATATCATTTTCCCAATTTTTTTTTTTTTTTTTTTTTTTGGGACGGAGTTTCGCTCTTGTTACCCAGGCTGGAGTGCAATGGCGCGATCTCGGCTCACCGCAACCTCCGCCTCCTGGGTTCAGGCAATTCTCCTGCCTCAGCCTCCTGAGTAGCTGGGATTACAGGCACGCGCCACCATGCCCAGCTGATTTTTTGTATTTTTAGTAGAGACGGGGTTTCACCATGTTTACCAGGATGGTCTCGATCTCTTGACCTCGTGATCCACCCGCCTCGGCCTCCCACAGTGCTGGGATTACAGGCTTGAGCCACCGCGCCCGGCCTATTTTCCCAATCTTTTACTTTTTACTTATTTATTTACATTTGAAATGTGTTTCTTGTAGGTAGTATATAATTGGGTCTTGCTTTTTCATCCAATTTAACAATTTCTGCTTTCATCATGTATAACGAGCTTTTCCCACTCTGGCTGTTAAGAATATAAATTATGCCCAGCCTTGCGTGAGCTCCAGAAATTATTCCACCTGCTCATCGTTAGTGATTCCTCCCCACCCCTCTTTGGGTAATTCCTTTGCAAACATGTACTAATCAGTACTCAGCTGAAGAATAAAGGGGAGCCCTTTGCAGTCTTCTTCCTGGTACTCTGCTCTGTAAATTCTGGCCAGCTTGGCCTCCCCTAACTCTCAACTTTGCCTTCTCAACTCTGAGAGATTGCCAGGTTCTATTCGAGTTTCCTCTTTCTGTGACGAAGCTTCAAAGCTTTCTCCAGAAAGCAAGCTGGGACAGTCACAAAGATTGCCTCATTTGTTCACTTCTCTTGCACTGCCTATTTGTAAATTTCTGAAAAATCATTGTTTCATGGTTTTTGTTTGTTTGCTTAGCTATGTGTTTAACATGAGAGGGTAATCCACCATGAAGGGGTTGCGAGATTTAGCAAAACAAAACAAAATAAGACTCCCAGTTAAATTTGAATGTCAGTCCAACAATGAATAATCTTTTCAGTATATATATGACACATATTTATACTATAAGTATGTTTGAAATTCAAATTTCAGTGGGCTTCCAGGATTTTATCTGCCAACCCTAATCCTGTTAATCTATTATACCCAACAGAAGAAGTCCCCTGAGACTCTTGTAGGTGCTAGAGCTTGTACTTGTTGAGAATCCATTCAATTCAGTATTTACTGAGCTCATTCATCACAATGAGAATAATTTAGGGTTGAATTGGCAGAGAAGACAAAATAAGCATATGAAATTAATGATGCTCAGTTGAATGACAATGCCAAATGTAAACGTCACAGGAATTCAGAAGAATGATCACAATGAACTGAAGTAGTCAGAAAAAGCCAGAAGATGAGGTTAACAGAAAAGATGAAGGGTGAAAAACACTGTATTCAGGTATGGAGAAGGACAGTGATGCTCAGCCTGCTTACAGAAGGTCAGGTCCCGACCCAGGACTAAGACTGGCATCCTTCTAGACAAGGAGAAGAATAGCCTAAGCCAAAGATTTATGGAAGGTCATTACAAACCAGATTAGTTGGTATCAGTGTTTCTGAGAATAGCTGTTTAGTTCACTCATTATGCAAGAGTGACTGGTTGAGGGAGATGAGTGAGGACTGAAATCCAAACTGTGCTTCAGTTCCCAAGACATAAACATTGGTGCAGGGCTGCAGCCAACTGGAGGAAGACATGATTTTTCTAATTTGCATGTACCTTGTGGGACATCTGAGGTCCTGGTGGGAGCTTTTGTGTCTTCCTTCTGAGTAGCTGTGGTATGATGACTTCTGTAACTCTGACCTAGCTTTTTTAGTGCTAGAGTCACTATGGGGAGAAATGGGTGGAGATGTTAAAAGATACTTCATCTCTGAGCTGTGAGCATTCTGTATTGGGCTATTGTGCAGAAGAGGGTGAGAAGGAACAGGATAAAATTGGTTTTATAGTTGGGGGGAAAAAAGTAGGTGAAGTGAGATAGAGCTGATAGGGCTTTAGAAGAATATGTGATAGAACCCCTCCAAAGTTCAGCACCAGCACCCAGAGGTCTGAAGATTAACAGTCTGAAATATTGGTGCCATCCAATAAAGAGTGGCCTCTAAATCAAAGTACTGTGAACTCAAAGCCATCCTGGGACAGCCAGATGATGGGACCTGTGGAGAATCTTCTTTTTTTTTTTTTGAGACAGAGTCTCACTCTGTCATCCAGGCGGGAGTGCAATGGTGCAGTCTTGGCTCACTGCAACCTCCACCTCCAGGGTTCAAGCACTGTTCCTGCCTCAACCTTCCCAGTAGCTGGGGTTGCAGACCTGCACCATCATACCTGGCTAATTTTTTAAAAAATATTTTTAGTAGAGACGAGGTTTCACCATGTTAGCCAGGCTGGTCTCAAACTCCTGACCTCAAGTGATCCACCTGCCTCAGCCTCCCAAAGTGCTGGGATTACAGGCTTGAGCCACTGTGCCTGGCTGGAGAATCTTTCTAACAGGAAGCTGCAAATCTGGATTTTTAAGAAAAAATAACCTGAATTTCAATTGTTAGCATAATTCAAAGAACTTAACCACACACACACACACAGAAACACACACACACACAAAAGCACAGTATAGACCCACACTGTTCTAACAAAATAATACACATCTATAGGTGTGAATGCTACCATATTTCCTTCTCTGTTCTAAAGCAGTATTTCCCAGCCCTAATCATCCTATGCACTGTCTCTATTATCTACTGGGAGTCTCCTAAAAATGAGAGAAAGGGAAGAGGGAGGAAGAGGAGAACCAAACCAAACATTAGTCTTTATAGCCAGGTGGTGAAGTAAGTATTTTAGAGGATGTGAACCAGAACAGTTACTTTCACTGTTCTTATCATTCAGCAGTTTGATCTTTTTAAAAGAATGAGGCAACCTGTAACTGGTTGGGGCAATAGAGTGATCCCCCAAAATTGCAGACCAGTATCCTTATCTGGAGATCTGGAGACAGTGAGGTTTGTAATAAACTTTCCAGTAAAAGGCTTTATCTTATCATCATCAGCTTGGAATTCCTTGCTATGGCAAAAAATCTCCAAAGAAAACAGCCACTTGGAACAAATATCCAAATTGTGGAAAGTCTGTCATTAAAAGAATACAACATTCTTTCTTCCAGGTGTAGAGATGACCAATGGATGTGCCATTCAAAAACTAAAGGAAACCAAACTAGACGAAACTAGACCCTTTCACAGAAGGTGAACCTATATCTGTAACTTCCTTGGGTGTGAAAATAATGATCCTTCCACAGAAGATGAACCTATGTCTGTAACTTCACTGGGTATAAAAATAACTCAGTCTTAAAAATGAAAGGTTGGTATCTTCTTTCTCCTGAGAATTGTTTGGCTTCACAGAGTCACATCATTGTTCATGGGCTGGAATAAATGCATGTGTTTTCCATTTGACTACTGCTTCCACTGATATTTCTGGGTGGAGTACAAATTCTTTGTTTTATGCTAGATGAGAGCAATGGGGAATAGTCTTACAACAAAGAACACAGTTTTAAAATGGAAAAGGAAAGCACTATTTTAAGGATAGTCAGTCCTCTTCCATAAATTGTTAATGTTGGTCAAATTGCAAAAAACGTTTCCTTAGCCAGTTCTGGAGGCAGGAACATTAAGAAACCACCAGAGGGCACTATTCTCACATGAAAGTCAACTCACGGACTGACTAAAAATGGAGGCTTCTTTTGAGTTTATCTATAAGAATGCCTTTCACATTCAAACAAGACCAGTATTAGTCTCTAGCCTTTTGACATCTATGATTGTATAATCACTTCTCCTGAGATGTCACAAGGTTTATAGAATTAATAAACTAGACTCCAACCAATTTGCTCTATGGCTATGGCAAGTGTATGGATCTTACTTTACACCAGGACGGATGTGGAGGAAGAAGAGGGGATTTAAGTTAATAGTACTTCCGTGAAAGGATTGTGAGGATTTATTCCTGGCTTTATTTAACCTGCATACCTGAATGGTGACATTGGTCAGATTCATACCCAAGTATTTAGTAACAATTTAGATACAGCATTCGTTCCTTAGGTATTTAGGTATGTGAAACTTAGCGTGGTGATGCCAAGAAATGGCTCAGAGGTCTCCTGCCTGTCTTTAATATCCATCATACCACCCCTCCCAACATGCATGTTATCTAGGCAAAGATGGTGTCTTTGCTATACAACTTTAAGACAAATCCTCAGCTGTCCCAAATAAGTTGTCACTTTTAAGTCCTTTATAGAAATTCTAGAGCCATCACTGCTTGTTGGTTGGTTGGTCAGTTTTTCCAGAGAATTTTCTCGAATAATCCAATTCTCTTCCCATATAAAGGCATAGACTCTGCATTCACTTCCTCATTGTTCCAAGGTTTAGAAAAATCCACAAGGAAATCACAAGAGCAGTAGTCATCTGTATCAAGTGCTGCTATGTTTATAAAAGATTAATAAAAATCAGGGACAATGAGATCCATGGTGATGTATCAAAGAGCTGTCTATTTAGCCTCCCTTGTAGATGGTATTCTCTGCGGATTCTCTCAGGGTGGAGGAGCTTGTCATGTCTGGCCCTGTCAGAAGCAGCCAGTTAATCAGCTGTAACATGAGCCTTTGACAGAACCAGCTGCACAGTGGTAGCCTGGACTATGAGTGCATTGTCCTCTCACCCACACTCGGCAATGCTGCCCCATTGTAAACAAGATGTCTGGCTTAACTGGGATATCCTCTAAAAGTATTTAGGCTAAAACAGAAGCTGACATCATAGGCGAAAGCTGTGTTCCCTCTGTTTGTATTTCTAACTTCCTATACCATTCCCAGAGAATTCCATGGGATGTTGCTTAATAATGATAACAATGGATTACACACAGGTTGGCAAAGGGGGCAAAATGATTAGATCATCCAGTCAATTGGTCTTTCCAGCAAAGGGCAGAATCTCCAGATAGGGAATCTAACACTTCATTTAAGGCAAAGGGCCAAATACTAAGAACCATACTGACTTTGTTGTCTTCTCTGCAATATTGGTGGAGCATTGAATCTGTTTTAGTTGGCTGTACTTGTGTCCTACTTAATTGCTTAAACACGAGCTTCCAACACATTGCTGCTGTTTCCTTTGGGCATAACCAGTGGAATAAATGCTATCTGGTGGAAGGCAATTAACTCTTGTAAATGATGCCTGTGCAAAACTCAAGGTCGGATTACCACTGAGAACACCTTGACAAGGCCAACACAGGAGAAAAGTCCTAAAGAGTCGTCCTGTGGAGAGCCTTTCACCTTTGCTGTGTACTGTATTGTGTAAACTCTGGCTCAGAAAGGGCTATTGTTTCAGGCTTATTTATTCACCTGATTGAATTTATTCAATAGCACAGCTGAAACACTTGGTTTCTCATGCCGGGGCTTTGGTCTTTACGATAACCTTGTTCCTGGATATGTTTTCTTCTTATGTTCAAATACATGGCTAATTCAAATTCTCAATGTGGATTTATAATCTCTGGGAGTAAGACACTAGAATTATCCAGAATGGCTGCTGGATTCCTACCTCACTTTGGACTTTATTGTCAAAAAACCAGAAGTCTCAATCTAGCAACACTTCACTCCTACAGTGACTCATACTTTTGGACCAGTGGTAGGAACCCGTCTCTTACTCTCTCTGGGAATTGTATATGATAAAAACTATGTAGGCCTGAAGCTTTCAGGCCTCTTCCCCTGTCTATAAGAGACATTACTGAGCAAAGCCCACATATGTCCCTAGATCTAGTCATATCGTTTTACCCCTGATTGATACAATGCAAGACAGTACCAAACTATGGGCCAGGCACGGTGGCTCACACCTGTAATCCCAGCACTTTGGGAGGCAGAGGCGGGCAGACCACCTGCGGTCGGGAGCTCGAGAGCAGCCTGGCCAACCATGGCCACCATGGTAAAACCCTGTCTCTACTAAAAATACAGAAATTAGCCAGGCATGGTTGCAGGCACCTGTAATCCCAGCTACACGGGAGGCTGAGGCAGGAGGATTGCTTGAACCTGGGAGGCGGAGGTTGCAGTGAGCCAAGATGGCGCCACTGCACTCCAGCCTGGGCAACAGAGGGAGACTCCGTCACACAAAAGAAAAAAAAGATAGTACCAAACCATGGACTAGAGATAAGGACAGAGAGCCCCAGCAAGAGAGTAGGAGACAAACAGTAGAGTGGTTAAAAAGAAGCTGTGTTCAAACTTATGAGGAGTATGACTTACTTCACAGAGTACTTGCTGAATTGGTTGAAGTCTTTGCTGGCTTACATCTGTTACTCTTTAGCGTTTTGTGGGGAACTAAGAAAGGGCCAGGACACTGGGAAAAGAGCCAACATAAAATGGTTGGGTAATAAAAGGGTAAAAGGTTTAGTTCTGAAAATTAAAGACCTGTAAGCTCAACTTTTACAGCAAGGGAAAAAATTGCCACACTGAATAAATAATGGAAATAGAATAAGATACTGACTTTACATGAACAATATTTCCCCTCAGACTAATCTAACAATTTAATCTATTGACAAAGGATAGGTAAACTGTATCTGCAGATCAGAGCTGGGACCAGAGGTATCTGGGGGCACAGGTACAGAGATAAGCCTAAGAAACCACGGCAAGACTGGAGGCTCAAAGCAGGAACCAAGGAAGTAGAGGTCAGAGGTGGGGACAGAACTGCAACCCGGGGCCTAATCCCAGAGAATTAAGATCATTTGGGGCCAAGTGTGGTGGCTCAAACCTGTAATCCCGGCACTTTGGGAAGCCAAGGCAGGTGGATCACCTGAGGTCAGGAGTCCGAGACCAGCCTGGCCAACATGTGAAACCCGTATCTACCAATAAATAAATAAATATATAAAATTAGCCGGGTGTGGTGGTACATGCCTGTAATCCTATCTATTTCGGAGGCTGAGGCAGGAGAATTGCCTGATCCCAGGAGGCGGAGGTTGCAGTGAGCTGAGATTGTGCCACTGCACTCCAGCCTGGGCAACAGAGTAAGACTCCATCTCAAAAAAAAAAAAAAAAAAAAAAAAAAAATCATCTAGGATTTTATGCCATTTTCTTTCCTTAAAAAATTGAATTTCCAAGCATAAGCCTATGAAGATTGTTTAATTCCTTTGAGAACCTGAGCCCGCCATTCAAAGACCTATCACTCGGTGACAGTATCATTTCTTCATTCTTTATTTATTCATTCACTCATTCACCAAATACATATTAAATGCCTTATGTTGGTAACATAATTGGCTAGGAGTAAATAAAATAAAAATGATGGACATTAGTTTGCTATCTTCCAAGTTATAAGAGCAGAGTTGAAAAGCATTTTGATCATTATCTAATCAGAACTGCCTTTTCTATTAAAAAAAATTATCAAAAGAATAACAGTTAAGATGTAACTAAGTCCTGATTACTTTGAAGATTTTGTATAAATTAGGACAAAAATTCAAAGAAATTTAATGTTTTGAAGCAGTCCTTTTAATAAAGACTTGGCTTCTTTTTTGGATTTTTAGGAAACTTACAGGTGCAGCCTTGATTGACGATCTCAGATTTCCTAAAGTACTTTTAAACTCATTGCTTTATATCATTTCAATATATTGCTGCTAATCAGTTCCCTATTCTTACCAACTAAAAGTGCTGTCTTTTACCTGAAACTTCATTTTTGTCATGTCCAGAAGCAAAAGCAAACATAAAACAAAACATATGGAGGAAAAATTATTTCAGTCTTTTTCCTGTTCACTTCTATTTTTACTTTTCTTATAAATCAGTAAAATGTTACTCTTGAACTACCATCACACCCGCTTTCTGTGGTTTTCCATTTATTGTATAGGATATTTTTTAAAAAGAACTCATTTAATAAGCTTTATTTGAAGATCTCTGACAAGCTTGCTTTTCACTTATAAACTTAATATAAACATCCAATTTAGATACATTTTAAGCAGTTACTAAATATTTCCCTTACAGCTATATAGAGGTGCCTACAAGATGGTCAATGGGTGGTTTATTTATTCATCTATTTATTCAGCAAATTATTGCATGCCAACATTGAACAAGGAGCCATCATAGATTAAAATCAGGTATGCCTGCCATCACGTTTGAACCCAATTGCTGGAAGAGACAAGTCATAGTATGGACCATAAATACCTCAATACAAGGTAATTTATGAGTCATATTAGGTAATTTGAACAAACTAAGAAAGACTGAGTAAAGACAATGGACCCTTAAAAAATGGTTAGAATTTTTTATAAGGAATAGAGGAATATATAAGTGAAGAGAAAGACGTGAGTATGGGCTGAATAGGCAAGGAAACCCAGTGTGTATTCAGGGAATGTCAAACATATTGGCAGGAGCAGAAGCTTCATACTGGAAAATAGAAGCAGAGAAAGCTGGTGATGTGTGGAAGTGCGGTGGTGTTTTAAATGCCAGGTGCCTGAGTTTGCAGTATTTCTATTGGCTCAGTTGCCACCCCCGCATCATTCTTAGCCACTCCAGTTTATCCTCAAACTGCTGCCAACGTGATTCCTCTAAAAGATAAAAGTTAACACATAACTGCCTTCTTGAAGATTTCTCAGTGGATCTCAGTGGAGTTTGGAGGGGTGTGGGTCTCTAAGTCCACGTAAGGATGGGAGTCTATGAGACTGTTCACAACTGAGCACCCAGACACAGGTTTCCTCAGTCTGAGCTCAGCCTGGTAGGTCACCAGTGGCCCTGCCTGGTCTCAGGGAGCTGGATAAATAAGATCCCTCTTTGGTCCAAGCAACAGTCTCAGACAGAGGTAAAATAGTACCTGGCAACCCATTATGCCATGGCAAATAGGCTGAGAGATCTCTCTGGGTTCTAATTAAATTTCAGGACACTTACCCAGTGGAATTTGTTGTTATAGGCTCACTAAACTGAAACAAACCTTCACATACCTTGTAAATTCACATTGTAAATACATTTCATTTCAGCAAAACAACACCCATTATCTTAAATTCACATTCAAATATGTTAGATTATATTACCATTTTCATTTGATTTAAAAAATTTGTGCTGTGTATGCTGGAAAGTAGGACTATAGATATCATATGGCACCATCTAATTTAGTTTTAAAATCATCCTTGCAAGGTAGTTATTATTATCCCATATTATAGATGAGGAAATTGAAGGGCAGAGGGTTCAATAACTTATGCAAGTTCAAATAGCAATTAAGTGGCAAATTTGGGGTTTTAAACCAGTTCTGTTCAATGCCATTTCTTATGCACATGCACATTCAGATGTCATCTTCAGAGATATGAAAGTAGACTTTGTGAATGACAGTCATAAGACATAGAAGCTGAGAATTGCAGGGACCTAGACTCATCTACAATATCTATTTCCCCTGGCCGTGACTCATCAGAGGAAAACTACGAATTATGGTTTACTAAATCAAGGAGTTATAGTTGATGACTTTTCAAATCTTCTCTCATCCCCTTGAGTCTATGATCCCTTACCAAATTTCTACTGCTCCCTAAACATTTCAGATTTCAAGAGCTCAGTTGAAACAATGAGGAATTCTTTCCCATATTAAAGGAAATGTCTTTTATAGTGATATGTTCCTGTCTCCCTGAAACACCATGAGCAAACTTCAAATACCATTCCAATTCTTGCTCTTTTTTTTGTCCACGCCTCTTTCAAAAATAAGTAACAGCATTAACAATAAGCAACAAAACTTGGCCCTAGCCCAACTGAAGTTTAAGCCAGATTTGTGTTTAGTTTCCCAGACCGAAGTAGAAGCAGTTAGCTGGTTACAAGCCTTTCACAGTGCTAAAGAACAATGAATGGAGAGCTGCAAAATGAAAACCAGACGTTTGGTAGGAAACAGCTCCAACTGGTGCTTGATGACTGACTAGGTGTTCTGCTTCTAACATGATTAGGACAAACACAGAAAACCCTGCAGGCGAAGATGGACTGATGTTTCCCTTCCAGGAAGAAAAAGAGCAGTATCCGATGACTTTGGATCACTGTGATTCTGGATACCTTGAAAAGCCAGGGCTTTGAGGGAGTTCTCATTTCTGTGTCACACTGGGAGCCCTTCTCTTTCTCAGGAATCCTCTCCAGAGGGAGAGGCTTTGTGTAGAACTTTCCTGAATGCAATGAATGTCAGCACATTCCCCGCTAGAATGTGCATTCTATTCTTATCAAGTGAAACTGACCTCCCTGCCCCAGCATGCTCTCCTTGTTCATCATGATGATTAATTTCAAGTGCTCAATGATGCAGGTTTCTAGATGAATTGCACAGTCCACTCAAGATGGCAAATATGTACCTCTGGAATCTCCTCACCCTTAAGAAAGAAGTCATGTGCTAGCTTGCAAGAATGAGGATATTTAAAATAGTTGGCTTACAATCAAATCTGTGTCCTACAAAAGGCTCTGTCCAGACTAGCCTCTTTCCTTTTAGTTGGCAGCGATCCTCTCCTTCCTACTCATTTTCCATCTGATACTATGTGACTCAAGTAGGAGTCACAATCAAAATGAAAATTTTTACTGCAAAACTCAAGATTTTACAGTATTCTTTCAGCCAATGAAAGCAACCAGGATTCATAAGAGTCCTCAAGTTGATGTTCAATAAGCCTCTGAATCATGCTCGTCCACTAGAGATTTCCAAGTTAATTGCCTTGATACAGGCTACTGAGCTTATTCTAGTGAACAAAAACCTTATTTCATTTGTCATCACTGTCAAAAGGAGTAAAATATGCAAAATAAAAGCTGGTCAGAAATTGCTCTTTGTGTGTGCATTTCTGCATCAGAGTGATTGTTTCAACGTTGATTAAATACAGATTTTCCCCCAAAGCTTTGTTGGAAGCTGTAAGTGGGTCAGGTCATGGAAAATGAGTTAATTCACATTCTCCCTTTCCAAGGTTAAGTTTTTTTATTGAGGCATTTTCTTAGGATTCAAAATAAAAGGAAAGATATTGCTCTTATGTGCATCAAGGAAGTCCAAATACCCACAGGGACAAATGGCTGCCCTACTTCATCCACCCTTCTTTGCACCCCAGAATTGTCACCTCCAGGAGCCTCTGCTGAGGTTCCATGGAGCTGTAGGGGAAATTTTGTTAGGAGCTTTCTGAGGATCTGTGGGGATGAACGTGGTTGAAGACAAAAACCTGAAATCTAGGAGCTGACTCTGCAGAAGACGGTGGGGGCAGAATCGTAAGGGCTGGCCCACTCACCCAGCAGTGTCCTGGCTCCCTCATTACCTGAAATTCCACAAGTTTTGTTCATGTCAACACACATTTGCTGTGCCCTGGGAATTCAGAGATAGCTAGAAAAAACTCACAGTGTAATGGGAAAGGTAGGAACTTTGTCATAACTCTGCCTGAAAGAGGTGAAAAGGCATTACTTAGGTATTTTTGAGCCAGGTTTTGAAGGCAGCATGGAAGACTGCCAAACACAGATGAGAAAGCCAAGGGAATCTCATTTACAAAGGCCAGGGCCTGATTTGCTGTGGCAAGAGAATGGGCTCTAGAGGAGCCTAGCACTCGCAGGAGAGGAGGTGAGGCAGGTCCCATCAGGCCCGAAGACTTGGCCACCAAGTAAGATGGTGTGATCTGCAACAGTGTTGGAGACAGGCAGGGGAAGGCAGATTTGAGAGAGAGACCGGTTGTGAGGTCTTTGCCATCGTCCCAGCAAGTGCTTATGAAGATTTGGATGGCAGTGACAGCAGGACTGAAAAATCACATCTAGAAAACAACTCTTTTTTTTTTTTTTTTTTTTAGTGTTTTTTGTTTGTTTGTTTCATTTTGTTTTTGAGATGGAGTCTCACTCTGTCGCACAGGCTTCAGTGCAGTGGCTCAATCTCACCGAAACCTCCACCTCCCACCGGGTTCAAGTTGTTCTCCTGCTGCAGCCTCCTGAGTAGCTGGAATTACAGACTCCTGCCACAGGCCCAGATAATTTATTGTATTTTTAGTAGAGATGGGGTTTCCCCATGTTGGCCAGGCTGGTCTCAAACTCCTGACCTCAGGTGATCTGTCCTCCCCGGCTTCCCAAAGTGCTGAGATTACAGGGGTGAGCCACCGTGACTGGCCCTCGAAGACATCTTTGGAGGGTGGAATTGACAACATTGCATGTGGGTGATAAGGGAGATGTCCGCAGAGGCTTCTAGTTTGGGTAGATTAAGCTGACGGTGGCAGTTCTGAGTGAGGTTTCTATCTACCGCTATCTCTTCATCTGTCTGCCTCTCTCTTCTTCTGCCTCTATTCTTTCCATTTCTGTTTTTCTCTGAGACACTCTATATCTGTTTTTTGCCTCTCACTTTTTTATGGCATCAGCTTCTTTCTACATAACAGTTCCATTTTCCTCTCTATAATGACCAACTTCTTCACCATCCACACTCATTCTGCCCTCTGGTAACTCAAGATGACACATGCCTTTGACTCTCCAAAGCCTTCATTCTCTTGAAATTCTCTTACTTCCCATTCCACTCTTCATTATAAAATTCATTCCATATTTTTCGGTTCAAATTTCCAGTAAACAGAATTTAACGAGAGGCAGCCTCTGGCTCCCACTGTCATGGTCATTGCAGTACATTGAGCTCCATAGAAAATTTTTTGGCAAGTGAGAGTCTACAGACACTGGGTCACTGTGTTATTGGCTAAGGAAAAATTACTAAACATGGGCAAGGGAGATCCTGAGGCCATCGGGCAAAATGTCATCACATGCATTATCTGCACAGACTTGCTAGGAGGAAGCACCAGAAGCAGCATCCAGCTGCTTTGGTCAGCTACTCAGAGTTGTCTCAGAAGTGCTCAGAGAGGTGGAAGACCATGTCTGCTAAAGAGAAAGGAAAATTTGAAGACATGGCAAGAGCAGACAAGGCCTGTTATGAAAGACAAATGAAAGCCTAAGCCCTCCTAAAAGGGAAACAAAAGAGGAGTTTAAGGAAACCAGTGCACCCAAGAGGCCTCTTCTGGGCTTTTTCTTGTTCTGTTCTGAGTATCACCAAGATCAAAGAAGAACATCCTGGCCTACCCCTTGGTGACGCAGCCAAGAAACTGGGAGAGACATTAATAACACTGCTGCAGATGGCAAGCAGTCTTATGAAAAGAGGGCTGCAAAGCTGAAAGAAATATGCGAAAAGGATATTGCTGCATACCGAGCTAAAGAAAAGCCTGATACAGCAAAAAAGGGAATCATCAAGGCTGAAAAAAGCGAGAAAATGAAGGAAGAACAGGAATATGAGGGAAATGAAGAAATGGTGAAGAAAAAGAAGAAGATAATGTTGAATAGGTTGGTTCTAGCACCGTTTCTTTTCCTTGTCTATAAAGCATTTAACCCTCCCATACAACTCACTCCTTTTAAAGAAAAATAAAAAGGAAATGTCAGACTGTGTAGGATTTGTTTTTAAATTGTGCAGTGTCTTTTGTATAGTTATACTATCTATTGCGTATTTAGATAGTGCTCTCCTAGTGGTATTTTCAATAGCTGCTAACCTTGCCTGGCACAGTATGGGGGGTGTAAATGGCATGGAAATTTAAAGCAGGTTCTTGTTGGTCAGTAGCACAAATTAGTTATATATGGGGTGGTAGTTTTTCCATCTTCAGTTGTCTCTGACGCAGCCTATATGAAATAATTGTTGCTCTGTTAACTGAACACCACTCTGTAATTGCAAAGAAATAAAGGTTGCGGCTGTTTTGCTGACATTCTGAATGCTTCTAAGTAAATGTACTTTTTTTAAAATTAAAAAACCTTTTTTAAAAAAGAGAATCTAATGAAATAAGCTCTTCTTTCCATGCTACTTCAGTGAGTCATTTTTACTGGCTGTTTATCAGAACCACCTGAGGGACTTAAAAAAAAAAAATACCAATGTGTGGATCCATCTTAACCTTAGTGAATCAGAATGTTTGAGGATGGAAAGCTCAGCATCTGTATTTTTTTAAGTTCCAGTGGCAATACTCATGCACAAATAGGACTGAAGCCACTGCCATCAGTGACAGGTCATAGGTTGTGGTTCCCAGAGAAGACCTTGGGTCAGCTACTCATAACTATTTGAGTCAGTTTCAACCAGAGATGGGAGATAAGGGGGAGGTAGGACCACACGGTATGCAACATGGCCATCCAGGACCTGGGAGTATTCTGGCCATAAAGGCACCATGAAATGTTTGCTACAATAGTCTCGTGAGGGGTAAAATATGTAAGCATGGGTTTACAATGCTCTATGATGTGCTTTGCGGGCAAACACAGAGGAGGGGCCTCTAATCCAGATGCGGGGAGTGAGGGAAGATTTTTCCGGGTAAGGGACATCTGAGCTGAACCTTGGGGGAAAGCTAAAGACTACTCAGGTGAAGAAAAAGAGAAGTGAGACCACCAGTGAATGAAACAGCATATTCCAGGCAGAGAGGAGATGTTTGGGCAGCACGTAGTTACAGGTTCACACTTCAAGAATCCTCTGCAAACCTGTAACAAGGCTTCAGAAAATGTCTCAATTGTTTATTCTGGAAGTGATTTAAGTCTTTGCCAGACATTTAAGGGCTACCCAAACCAAATAAAGTGAACTGTGAGAGGATGTTGAGAGATTAGACCAGAGAGGTATGCAGAAGCATGATAGTGAAGTTTGGTGTTCAATTTTCTAGAACAGTAGCTACTATTTATTAATTATCCATACACCAGGTACATTATGTCCATTATTTCATTTAATCCTCACCAAACTCAGAAGATCAATATTATTGCATTCATATTATACCTAAGGAAACAGAAGCTCAAATAACTTCACTTTACTTGCCACAATCATAAAGCTAGAAAATGCAGAGCTGGAATTTGAACTTAACTGTTAAAATTCTCAGGCTTTAAATTTAAAAGAAGGGGCAGAAGGAGTGTTCTATATTGGAAAATGAAAGAAAAAAGAAAAAGATACCAGTATGTACGTGGTTGACGATTTGCATAGTGGGGTCATTTCAGTATTCATATGGTTTAAAGAATTTATAAATATATTTATGAAGGTAAATATTCTGTATCCTTTATTTCCATTTATTTAAAACATTATAGCAATAAAAAGAACACAATCTTTACACAAAATCTGGTGCGGATGTAAGATAAAGGAAAGGGAAGCTGGTTAGGTCAATAGGCAGTGGTAGGTTCATAAGCCATCAACATCATCCCATCTTTCCTCTCCATCTTTTCAAAATTCAAGGACTCTATGGCTTTCATATATGGCCCCAAATAATTTTTAGATTCATAAACTGTTTTTACATACCACAAGCAAATGGCTCCAGGAAGCAAACAAGTGTTATATGAGGGTGACAGAGGCGTTCTTTGCCCTGGCGGAATATTGTGGCTGTGCAGGAGGGCTCTGGCCACCTAGTGGACCCACTCCTGTGTTGTCATGGGTGCTCCTATGACCTAGAGGAGGGCAGAACCAATCGTGGGCATGGTTTAGCATCAGCCGCAAGCCACCTTCATAGAGAGGCTCTGATCCTTGTCCTCAGAGTCCACAGAAACAAAAACATTAAACCTTATTTTGCATGGGAGAGTGCCAAGATTGTTTTTGGCTAAGTCTGACCACGGGAGATGATTAAAGTCACCCAGGGATAATGACCCATTGCTGGTCCTATGCTTATTTTAGGGTCCTTTCCAAGGGGCGACAGAAGGCATCATAAAGTGATTCACACCTGTTCAAATACAGATCATTTTATGGCCAGCACTGGTCACTCCTAAATCCCTGCTCATTTAGGGAAGTAGGAAGGATTTTAGCACAGCCCATGATGGCAGTATTTACCCTTTTCCCAGGACTGAAAGGTCTTTTAGGGCATTGAATTTTCAGTACTAAATCCAAGAATATTTCAGGAAAACCAGGAGAAATTGGTCATCTCACTACAACCCAATATATCACAAAACTTTAGGATGTTGACTAATCTATAAAACTTACCGCCAGATGCAGCCATAGGAGTTCACAGAGTGCAAATAATTTTTGTATATTTTAGATGTACTCTTTGACAACCAAGTCATAGCATTTATATTCTTCCTCTTACAAACTCAGTAAATATTGTCTCAATGCAAAAAAACCCAAGTGTATAATCCAGTTAAATATACATGAATGCTTATAGCTTGTGATGGTTAATTTTATGTGTAAACTTGACTATGGTACCCAGATATTTGGTCAAACATTATTCTAGATGTTTCTGTGAATATATCTTTAAGATGAGATTAACATTTAAATCAGGAGACTTCGAGTAAAACAGATTACATTTCATAATGTGGGTGGGCCTCATCCAATAAGCTGAAGGCCTTAATAGAAGAAAAAACTGACCTCCCTTGATGAAGAGAAAATTCTGCCAGCAGACAGCCTTCCAACTCGAACTGTAAGTCTTCCTGGGTCTCCAACCCGCAGATTTTGGACCTGCACTATTACAATCATGTGAGACAATTCCTTAAAATCTCTCTCTCTCTCTCTCTCTCTCTCATTTATCTATCACCTCTCTATCTATCAGCTATGCATCTATCTATCCAACTATCATCAATCATGTATCTATTCATGTACCTATTACCGATTTAAAAAAATCTTACTAGAAACCAATAACTTGATAAAGTTGTTTGCTTGGACCTTTAAAAACTTAGAGGGAATTTCCAGCATTACCCCATAATTTTGCCATAACCATTTTCATGCAATAAATATTCGTTGGGTCCTCCTGTGGCTGATCACACACTTGTATATTTAGAATACGAAACTAATATACTGTTTGAATAGAAGATGTGGGGTACGTGCTGTGCAGGGACACCCTTTACAGGCACCCAGCTTAGCTCACTGAATCTTGACTTGTCACGTAGGCTGGGTTATTTCTTGTCTCCTTAGGTTCATCGTTTCTACTTTTTTATTCCCTGGTACAGCCCCTTTCATGCCTCCTGAATCTCAATCTAGTGGCTTGTCAGCTTAGATGAACAATGATTAACAGAGTTCTAGTTCTTTCCTTCTCTTCTTCAGTTCGTAATCAAACTGATGTCCATTTATTCTCTTCCTGGAATCTCCCCAGTGTGTTTTTCTGGATTATTCTGAGAGAAAATTAAAGTTTTCCCCCGTTTTTCCCCTGTACCATTATTGTATATGTATACAGACACATAGACACACACTATTTGAGTTTTTATTTAAGATGAACAAATGTGCAAAAGCTTTCTCCTCGTTTTCTTCATTCCACATCCTGGTTCCAAGGCAGCTGATCTAGCTGGCAGGGGCTGTTCCTTCCTCAATTATTCCGCCTATCTTGGAGGAAACCGGATGGGCAGCCTCAGAAGAGTCTGCCTTGCTGTACATCAAGAACATGAGAATCTTAGCCAACATGCATCCCTGAGGCAATACATGCAGGCTGTTCCGAGAACCAATGTTGGAATCAAGATGTGGCTCTTGAATCACCGCCATGCCCTAGTGCTTCCCCTAGTTACACTTCATCATGACGTCCTCTTTGAACTGGTTTCACAGAAATGTCTTGGTTCTCTCCTTGATGGTGGAGAGACATCATGATAGAGCCCCAGGGCCAGTGTGATTCTTGCACCATGAGAACTGTTGCCTCACAGGGAGCCTGAAGAAGAGGGGAGGAGAGGCCTGTCAACATTTCTTTCTTGTGCCACTCAGACCTGATATTTAGATCTCATATCGTAATAGGACATTCCTACTTAAAGAGAAGGTACAAGTCCAGTCCTTCGAGGTAACTGTCAGTTGCAATCTCTGTAAAGGCTTAAGGAAGGTTAGCAGGTCTAGAGACAGTCTACTGCTGCATCTGGTCCCAGGGCACCATTGATAGGCATTTCCTTACTACCCATTCTAGACTTTCCTCATCCGTGACCAATATTTTCATCTGATTTGCATTATTTCCCTGTGTGGTGACAGAGACCTTCATCCCTGAGGAGTTTCAGCCCTTAGTTGTCTTATTCCTGTCAAGTCACTTCTGATACAATTTACCTTTTATTTATTTATTTATTTATTTATTTATGACAGAGTCTCGCCCTATCACCCAGGCTGGAGTGCAGTGGTGTGATCTCGGCTCACTGCAACCTCTGCCTTCTGGGTTCAAGCGATTCTTCTGCTTCAGCCTCCTGAGTAGCTGGGATTACAGGGGCCCACTACCACACCCAGCTAATTTTTTTTTTTGTCCTTTTTGTTTAGTATAGATAGGGTTTCACTATGTTGGCCAGGCTAGTCTTAAACTCCTGGCTTCAAGTGATCTGCCTGCTTCAGCCTCCCAATGTGCTGGGATTACAGGCATGAGCCACTGTGCTCAGCCACAATTGCCTTTGATAGATATGACTGGACAGAGAAGAACTAAGACAAGCCTCAGTGAATCCTGTGAGTTCCAGACATACTCCTCTCTGTAGCAGCAACCCTCATTCCTTAAGGGCATCATCATCAATTATGCCTGACAGTGCAGTAACTCCTATTTCTGTCCAATGGTTCACTGGCATATACAGTCCAAGTGGCTTCAGTGGATCTCTTGGCAGAAGAGTTTCCATCCTAGGAACTAGGATCACTAACCTAGCAGAGACTAAGTTTATGAGAATGAGGAGCCCAAATTCTGAAAGTGGATCATTTGTAGTTACAGTGGAACAAGGTTGATCTTATATCCTGTATCTATCATCCATCTAGCATCCATTTGTCTATCTATCTATCTATCTATCTATCTATCTATCTATCATCTATCTATCTATCTATCTGGTATGTATTATATATTACATATGCAATCTATCTACCTAGTATATATTATCTATCTAATATACTATTTATCTCTATGTATTATCTCTCATCTATCCAATCAATCCCACCATGAAGGATAGCACCCCAACTCCACAATGAGTGATCTCTTTGCAGGCACTTCTGCTGAGCCTTCCATGGGCCTTTCATTAGTCTCCCAAGCTAGTTGCTTCTGAGGGATCGAATACACTTTTAAACTCATGACTCCATAGCCATGATGAGCCTGTTGCTGCACTTCCTCTAGTTCTTTACTCTGAGGAAATTTCATGTGTACAATGTTAGCAGATCAGGCATTTTTGCAGGTCCTTAGATGGTGGTGTTGGCAGAGATAACACCTGCCGCTTCCCTGTGGCAGGGAAGACAGGATCCTTCTCCAGAGTGTCAATTCAGGTAAGTATGAATCACTGCCCTTCTAAGGTGATAGGGGTCTGATGTATGTGACCTGCCACCAGCTGGCTGGCAGGTCTTTCCAAGATTGGAGCCATATCAAAGGCTCAGCATCAGTCTCTGATCTTGGCAGGGAGGGAATTCAGCAGCAGCAGTAGCTAGAGCAGCCTTAGTGAGAGGGAGTCTATGCCGTTTGATCCACGCTCAGTTTCCATTCTTGCCACCATACATTCATGGCCTCATTGCACAAACACTGGGAGGACTCAGTGAGAAGCTAGCTGACATTCACAGGGCAGGTCATGCTGCCAACTTGGTTGTTGAGAGCTTTGTATGAAATTGCTGTTCTCTCTTGGGTAGTCATATGAGATAAAAGGTCTGCACATATTGTTTCCACTCCCATAAGTCTCTGTACATAAATATCTGCTAGACGTCCTTGTCCCATGTCTTTGAGTCTTGACTATTTGATCAAATCATTTTCCATTGCTCAGGAGTCAGTATAAAATCTTTCCTCAGGCCACTTCTCTTTGAACATGAAATGATAATCAATTGTATTGCCCAACTGGAGAATTTCTCTTAATTACTTTTCTTTAGGGTCAGTCTTTAGTAAGACTTCAGTACAGCAGCAGTTCATTTCTGGCTAGCACTAACATATTTCACCAAGCTTTGCGTAAACCAAGCCCTTTGTCAGCTGGTCACAGGAAATCCTCAGTGATGACATAGGAGTCGATTGACGGTAAGATGCTGCGACAACAGAGATAAGTGAAATAGGCCTAAGCTACCTGTTGATGCAATTTATAGAGATATTCTGCACTGACATCGGTCCGGTCCAATACCCAACAAACAATATCCATCATGTAATAAATTGCTGCCATAGCTCCCTGGCCATATGATTTGGTAGATCTGATCAGCTCAGCTCATGATAAGCAGCTCTGGTTTCACAGACTTGGTGTTCCATGATGGGACCTAAATTTTTATTCGTGACTAGTGTCATGCTGTTTTTCAAAGGAAGAGCTATTCTCCGTTATATATATTTCAAAGCCATATAGATATGGCTTCACTCCAGAATCTCAGGGATCTGTGCTATGATTTTTCTAATGAGATTTTTTCAGAGATTCTACACAGCATTCTTACCCATTGATACCTTGAAATGCTTCAAACTAGATGAGACATGGCTCAAGAGGCAGGGCAGCTTGCATTGCAACGTGGACTTTCTGCAACTCCCTGTCTTCCTCTGGACCACATTTGAAGCTGGCTCTGGTCTGTGTATGTGTGTGCATGTGTGTGTGTGTATGTGTATGTGTGTATGTGTGCCTGTGTGTGTGTGTGTCTGTGTGTGTGTGGAGAGAGAAAGAGTGAGAATGCAACATTCTAGTTGACTGTCTCTCCATCTCACTCCTAGAAATGTCATAATTCATTTCCCATCACTGCAATCTCTGTGGATCAAAGCATCACCCTGGTCAGATTATTATGAGATGTTACCATGATCATTAGCTTGGAGGCAACGAGATATGGTAGTAGGCAGCTCGTGAAGAGAGCAAGTACTGTCTTATAGTACTTCAGGTGATATAACTGCATAGTCTCCAAGTGAGGAAACTGCATAATCTCCAAAGAGGCAGGTAAATTTGGACATTCAAGGTTAGATTTGTCCACTCAAATGTCCCCTTTGCAGGTTTCGGGTTCCTACTCTTTCCCTATCAAAGCCTTCACATTGACATAGGAGACATTCTAAGGCTGTGAATTGTTTCTCCTTTACAGGTTTGCAACCCTATACCATGAAACCCTGAACACTATTTTCTTCCTCCTTCATTTGCCCTGCAGCTGCAGTAAAAAAGAGGATTTAGAAGGCTGCCATGGGGACCCTCTGGCTTTCACAGCATGCTTTAAGTGGGCAATTCACTTTCCTGAGCCTGTTATGCCTTTTTGCAAATCTTCCAAAGCCATCAAAGGCAGCCACCACATAACACAATCCTTATAATTATCATTCTCTCTGTACTGATCAAGTACACAGCCACTTGATATGGCAATACCTTGCCTTCTGCCTTTACCACATACCAATTTAGTACAAGTGAACATTTTAGCATTCATACTATCACTGCATGCTAGGAATCAGGGCCACCCAGTTTACCACCATTGGTGGGGACCCAAAGTTCTCTCCTGGAGGTCTGATTCCTAAGAACACCCCTTGAACCATGTCTTAGCCTGGGTTCCCTAGAAAACAGAACTTGAGGCAAAAAATTGTGTGCTATTATTTTGGTGTAGATTAGAATCCCAGGAGAAAAGAGACATGAGACAGAAAATGAGGAAGAATAAATACAAGGAAGTGTATTACCCAGCTAGCCAGACACATTGGTAGCAGACACATTGGCTACTCAGTCTCGAGAAGACATCTCTGGAAAGGCCACAGATGAATGATTGCATCTTGGAACAGTCTATCAGGCCAGGAAGTCTAAAGGACAAGCAATTTATGTGCAGACATTCCCTCATGCCTTGTCTTTCACTGGTAGGAGTTCACGAATTTTGTCCACTTCTCTCACATCTGAGTTGCATCAACTCAGCACCACCACAGGCAGCCCCTGGAGCTTCTGGAGCTCCATTCCAGGCAGTGTGTGGCTGCAATGGTCTCTTCCTTAGTTGGTGATGTCTGTTGAAGCTTCTCCTCTGTGGGGATAACCCCAGCAGAAACAGACTTTGGACTGCAGCAGTGGCATGAGCTATTGCTAGGATATTCCTGGTTAGGGGAGAAGGAACAAAGCAAAGCCAGGCTCTGGGGCAGCAAGTGAGAAAGAGTGGATCTGAATGGCTCATGAACTGGACCTGGTATATTCATTTTCTCTTTAAGGAAATAAAGCTGGATGTCAAAGTTAAGTCCACTTCCTAAAGGTATAGAAAGTTTGTGCTCTACCTCTCTTAATAAGAGCCTTTCCTCATTTTCGAATTTCATAGACTCGTGGGACTGGAAATGTCTGTGCAAATTATTTAAATTCAGCCTCTATATTTTTCAGATGAGAAGCACAAGCTTTAGAAAGTTGAAGTGACACTCTCAAGTCAAACAGTAAATGGGGAAGCAAGAAGGCCTGCCTTCATTCCAATCCTCATTCCATAATATCACACTGATAAAGGAGATGAAGGGGGTGTTATTTGCACTCCACTTTTGCCTTTATTAAGAGCTTTTTGAAGGTGTTGGTTTAGTGAGGTAATGTCTCAGAGCAGTTTTAAGAACACTGAATAAAGGATGTTAGGTACTTTTGAAGTGCCATTGTTGGTTTTGGAACAAAAATGTTTTAAACAATGCCAGCCTACTTTGTTGATGAATCAGAGTGAGTGTTATAAGCGTTTACATTTCCAGAGGCAGAGCCTCATCTTTGGAAGTAAAATAGAGCGTAATGCGAAGAAGGAAGGCCAACAAACAAAGGTGACCATGTCAGGTTGCAACTACCTCCCTTTAATTCTGAATCTATTAGGTTGGTGCAAAAGTAATGGCGGTTTTTGCTATCATGTTAAGCAATTCAGGTGGATCGGCTCAGAGACATTCCTGTAATCTTTGCACTCACACCTAAGTGGAAACCTAGTACTCTATGCCTTCTTTAGCACAGCTATCAAGGTGACATTTGTAGCTGTGGTAAGGATAAATAATCAGCTAGAGCAGAAGCTGCCTGTTCCTTGAAAACAGCATCATTTCTAGCACATCTGGTTGCTTTGCTCTTGGTGAACACATTAACGACAGTGACATCTGGAAATTCTTGCCCTCCTGACTCATGTGCTAAAGAGTATAAAGATCTGAACTCCACCTTCTGACAGCCTTGATTTCTGTGGCTATTGAAGCTGCGATAGAATAAACCAATCTTCTTTCATGTTCCAAATATTATCCTAGAAAATTTCTTGTTTTTGTTTTCTAAGAAAATTGAAAAGCAAAAATCTAGCTTGCTAAAATCCATTTCCTATTATGTCTTAAATTAGCTGGGCACCAATTTCTTTGAATATCTGCCCCAGCTCCGCAGGAGAAAACTGATGAGCAGGCTTCGAATTTCCACAAGTGGGTGCCAACTATGAGGTGCCCTGGCGCCGGCTTGGGATGCTTTCTGCCAAAGACAGGGTTTCACTTCTGATTTCATGGCAAATCAAACCCTGAATGAGAAGTCAGCTATAGACAGGAGGGAAAACAGTCTCTTCAGGCTGTCAGCTCTTCTCCTAATATCCCTCTCCACCACAGAAGGATCCATTGATATGTAACAGGAAAAATGCAGACTACATGCAATTTGGTGAAGTGTGAGAAAAAGCTTAGGTAGTTTTCAGGCAAGACTCTCATATCAGCAATGTAGGTAAAGCATTTGAATTAGTGATTCTACTGTAGAAAGGATACTGGCTTCCAAAGCCTCCCAGGTGCTTCTCTTGATGCTGAAAACAACCTCTCCTGGATTGGAGGTAACAGTGCATTTACTTTTGTATATGTAGATTAACCTATTTTGCCCCTTTTAGATGGAGAAAGGCTATCACCCTCCTGTGGCACCACAAGGCTGAAGATTGACAAATATATAATCATACATTTTTTTTGTTGTTTCCTGAATTATTGAGAAATTTGTTTTTTTTTTTTTTTTTTTTTCCAGTGAGTTCTACTGTGGAGGCTTTCTGAAGTGTCAGAGTCTATTACCTGCTGCCCAGGAAAATCTATTACCGGCACGCACAATTGGAGCTGAAAAATAGGTCTTTACCCACTAACAGAGACTGAGCAAGGACTGTAAAATTGTACCCTCTAGCAGTGTGTTTTCATGGCTTTTTCTCTTCTTCTGTATGTACGCTTAACAAGGAAACTTGTTGAATGCACCACATGCTTCTCAAAACCGGGCTTCCCTGGAGGTGCAGTAATGCCTACAGAAATCCAGAAGGGGCAATCTCCAAGTCTTTAATAAGTACTGGAGGACTTTCTGCTTCTCCTTTAAGACACATCCTTAGTAGAGCAATATGAGTAACAGCACTAGTGATATTCCTGGCATGTCTGAGATTATAATAGATATTTTCTCTGAGTGCACACTGAGGCTCCCAACCTCCCACACAAACATGGATGCAAAGTTATTACCAAAATGGCGACCAGGAATATTTTTGAGCACTACGCATTGTAGTAGAGAAACCACGTCATACATGTGTCTATATAAATGCAGAACTGTAGTAGAACATCATAATGAGAATACTGACATTGGGACAAGCTACTGATCTTACTTATATGCATAGAAATCATGTCATTAATAAAGTATATGTTTTAATAATAGATTCTAAACCTCAGCTATTCATGAAAGCATATGCATGGGTGCATTAACGATAATACAAAAATGGCTAAAAATAAATTATGGCACATCTCTTAAAGCATACTATTCAAATTATTATTGACTGATGGAATTAGAAATGATCTTTGTTTCTTTTTTCTTATTTTTATTTCTACATTTCAGATCTATCATTTAATATCTCTTTTATGATAAAAACAAAAATCTTTTTTAAAAGAAAATAAAAGGTTTCTTTTGGTATGCCAAGGACACACCATCTAAGAATAAACATTCAAATAGCTAGACTGGGCCAGCGCAGTGGCTCACGCCTGTAATCCCAACACTTTGGGAGACCTGTGGTGGGCCTGAGATCAGGAGTTCGAGGCCAGCCTGGCTAATATGGTGAAACCCTGTTTCTACTAAAAATACAAAAAATTAGCTGGGCGTGGTGGTGCACACCTGTAATCCCAGCTACTCAGGAGGCTGAGGCAAGAGAATCACCTGAACCCAGAAGGCAGAGGTTGCAGTGAGCCGAGATCACACACCTCTGCACTCCACCCTGGGCGACAAGCAAGACTCTGTCTCAAAACAAAACAAAAAACAACACAAAACCCAAATCACTAGAATGGTCAGAATTACCTTTAAGAGGGGCTGGTTTAGTTGACTGACATGTGTTGTTGATTTGATTGTTACTCCATCAAACTGTAACTCCATCAAGCTATACATATATAAATAAATTTTATACATATATTTTATATACAATGTTTTTATTTATATAGATAAATTACATATTTTGTATATAATCATGCAATATACAAAATGTAATATAATTATATATAATTATAAATAAAATAATTATAAATTTGGAGTTATATGAAGTTGTATGCAACAAGGCAGAGAGAGCCTCAGTACACTTTACCCAGTTTCCTCCCATTTTGCTAAACTGTAGTATCTATATAATATTGACATTGATAGAATTTACTCATCTGATTCAGATTTTCCCAGTTTTCCTGTATTCATTTGTGTGTGAGCATTTGTGTATTAAGTTGCATACAATTTTATCACCTGTGTAGCTCGGTGATCACTACAGCAAAGACACTGAACACTTCCAACAGCAAAAGGATCCCTTACGTTATTCTTTTATAACCACTTCCACTTCCCTTGCGATATTCCCCCAGTGTCTAATCCCTGGCAACTACTAATCTGTTCTTTACTTCTGAAGTTTTGTCATGTTAAAAATGTTATGTAGATGGAATGATGCCCTATGCGGCCTTTGGAGACTGGCTTTTTCCACTCAACATACATCCCTGGAGATTCATTCAAGTTGTTGTAGATATCTCAAGGGTCTGTTCCTTTTTGTTGTTTCATAGTGCTAATATGTTATGCTTGTACCACAGTTCAACCATTGACCTGTTGAAGGACACTTGGGGTGATTCCCACTTATATAAGTAGCAGCTAATTACAAGTCAAGCTGATTTACTTGTAAATAATATTGGTATACGGGTTTTTGTGTAACCATACATTTTCATTTTTCTAGGATAAATGACCCGAGGAGTGCAGTTGTTGCTGGATTATATGGTAGTTGCATGTTTAGTTTCATAGGACGTTGCCAACCTATATTCCAAAGTAGCCATATCATTTTACATTCCCAGCAATGCGTAAGTGAGCCAATGTCACCATTCTCCCCAGCACTGAGTATTGTCACTCTTTTTCCTTTTAGTCATTCCGATAGGTATGTAGTGATAAATTACTGTAGTTTCAACTTGTACTTTCCTAGGAAGCAGCGAGGCTGAATGTTATTTTATATACTTATTTGCTATCTCTATGTCCTCTTTGGTGAAATGTCTAATTTGCTAATTGGATTGTTTGTTTTTTTAAGTCCTATATTTTGAGAATTCTTATTACACGTACCAGTCCTTTGCAAGATATGTGATATGCAAATATTTTCTTCCCAGTTTCTAGCTTGTTTGTCAGCTTATATGAGCTTTTGCAGAAAGTTTTATATTTTATCAGGTTCAATTTGTCGATTTTTCCTTTCATGAATTGTGCTTTTGCTGTCATGTCTAAATCTGTTTACTTCGTTCTAGGACCCAAAGACCTTCTGTAGTTTTATGTTTTACATTTAAGTCTATGATCTATTCTGAATTTTTGTTTGTTTTATTTTGCTTAGAGAGAGGGTCTCACTCTGTTGCCCATACTGGAGTGCAGAGGCATGATCTTGGCTCACTGAAGTGCATGATTCTGAGTTAATTTTTGTGTGGAATGCGAGTCTTTGGTCAAGTATCTTCTTGTGTGTGCGCCAATAGATGTTCAATTGCTCCAGCAGCATTTGTTCAGAAGATATCTCCGTTAAATTACTTTTGCGCTTTTATCAAAAATCAGTTAAATATATCTGTGTGGGTCTATTTCTGGATGTCAACAGCCTTTTTCCACAGCATCTACTTCCCATGGAGAGGTGGAGAATGAGGAGTTGCAGTCATGAAAGAAGAGAAGAAGTGCAGTTATTCGCGTAACGGATCCAAATGGAGAAGCAGTGAGTGAGCACAGACCCTGGCCCTGACAGCAAACATCTGTCTGGCAATTGTTGAAACATCAGGCCTGAGCTTTAAAAAATCACTCTTGCTTAAAGCGTGCAGCAGGAGATTGTGGTGAAGTCTCTGCCTCCCAATAGTCTCTTGCTGTTTTATCACTTAAAGGAAACAGGGCTCTTTAGGTTCCCTACTATATTCTGCAATAGATAACCAAAGACCAATTTCTAGTCTTTGAGCCTTAGTGTTTGCCAGATATCTTAGTCTGTTCCAGCTGCTGTAACAAAATACCATAAACTGGGTGGCTCATAAACAACAGAAATTTATTTCTCACAGCTCTGGGGGCGAAGAAGACTAAGATCAAGGCACCGCAGATTTGGTGTCCGGTGAGGGCCCTCTTCCTGGCTCAGAGATAGCTGTTTTTTGCCACAACCTCCCAGGGCAGAAGGGGGAAACAAGCTATGTCAGGTCTCTTGGATAACAGCACTAATCCCATTCAGGAGGGCTATATTCTTGTAAACTAGTCGCCTCCCACCACAGACTTCACCTCTTAATACTATCACATTAGGAGGTAGGATGTCAACATATGAATTTTGGAGGGACATGAACATTCAGACCATTGCACCCAAGGCTCCGATGATCACCTTTGAAGTAATATTTCCCCCATCCCAACTACTGGGTGCTTATGTGTTTGCATGTGTTCAGAATGGTGGCTGAGTCAGATGCCTCTTAGGCTTTTTCATGCTGAGAGGTCATTATGAACCAGAGGAATCCTATAAATCATGTTTGTGGAGAATAGCCCTGACCCACCTTACATCAGGCAGGTACTTCACTGTCTTTTCTCTGAATCAGTATGATCAGCATGGCTTCTCATATTCTTTGATCATCAGGAGCAGTGTTTGAAGGATGAACTGACTCTAACCTGTAATTCTCCCCAGCGACAGTTATTTTCACCTTTGTTCTTTCTACCTTCACCTTTCTTTCAGAGACCAAACTCCTTTTAATCAGAATAATCTATAGCATAGATGGGTATACACAATAAACACTTAAAATTTTCTTAATTAATCTTTAGAAAATGAATCACCTCTTTATCCTCCTGCTTTGTAAGATATTTATCCCATTCTGTCCTCTGACGTCTCGCACGACAGACTCTTGCTCCCATGGGGAAAAAAAATCTTCTTCTCATTCTGTCTCTCTCTCTCTTTCTCTCTCCCGCTTCATGTCCTCCTCTTCCTCATTACATTTTAATCATATTTCTTCTTGTCCTTCTTTCGGTAGTAGTAACCTATTCTAATTTTTGTAGTTTGAAATATTTGTGAAGATCAAAGCACCTGTTTCCATCACAGACCCTTGAAATATTAGCTTCCTAGACTACATGAAAATAGTTTCCTCATGCAATAGCAAATCTATTCTTAAAAAAATTTTTTTTAACTGAAACTAAAAAAAATTTTTAGAGACAAAGTCTTGCTATGTTGTCCAGGCTGGCCTCAAACTCCTGGGCTCAAGTGTTCCTCCTACCCTGGTTTCCCAAGTCACTGGCACTACAGGCGTGAGCCACCACACCTGGCATGTTCTCAGATTTTTAGCAGTGGTAAATAGCGTTTGCTTATTCTGTCAGTCGATTAATAAATATATGCCATCTACCTACTATGTTCAAGATACAGTGCTGGCACTGGAAGCTGTCAACAGAGCTTCTGTGCATTTTTGACTTATCACAATCCAGGCGAGGTTTATTGCCCTAAGCAACTCACATAGAGGCCAGTGAGGACACACAAGGACCCACTTATTATGGGGTACTTCAGGCAAAGTATATAAAAGAGCTCCTTGCTCACACAGGAAAACAGCTCTGTGAACCTAAGGCCTTTCTGCTTAGACCACATAGTATTTATTTTGCTTTCTCAGTCATGCCCTATGGTGATACCTACAGAGTTTCTTTGCCCCCCATAAAAATGTCCACCAGTCAAATGAGCAATTATTTCTCAAGAGATAATTTTTAGTCCATAACAACTAACATGCTAAGGGCTTTGATACATAATCTCATTTCATTTAATCTTCACAACATCCCTCTGAAGCTGGCGTTATTATTATCCTTACTTTACAGATGAGAAAACTGAAGCTCAGAAAATGTGGAGATAAATAAAGATCACCCAAATGAGAACAATCAAAGGCTGTTTATCGAGGACTTGCTACAGCGAGGGAGTTGGCCATCATCACTTGCACTGGGCAGAGATTGCAGCAGGCAGAGGAGTGGGAAAGCTTTGTAGTATGAAAAAAAGGAGGCCAGCTTGGAACCAAACCAAATGCCCATCAATGACAGACTGGATAAAGAAAATGTGGTACATATACACTGTGGAATACTATGTGGCCATAAAAAAGATGAGTTCATGTCCTTCGCAGGGACATGGATGAAACTGGAAACCATCATTCTCAGCAAATTGACACAAGAACAGAAAACCAAACACTTCATATTCTCACACATAAGTGGGTGTTGAACAATGAGAACACATGGACACAGGGAGGGGAATATCACACACCAGGGCCCGGGGGGTGGGTGGCTAGGGGAGGAATAGCAGGGGGTGGGGGATTCGGGAGGGATAGCATTAGGAGAAATACCTAATGTAGATGACAGGCAATGGATGCAGCAAACCACCACCATGGCACATGTATACCTATGTAACAAACCTGCACAATCCGCATATGTACCCCAGAACTTAAAGTATAACAAATAAATAAGAAAAAGAAAAAGAAAAAAGGTAGGCCAGGCATGGTGGCTCATGCCTGTAATCCCAGTACTTTGAGAGGCTGAGGCAGGCGGATCACCTGAGGTCGGGAGTTCAAGATCAGCCTGACAAACATGGAGAAACCCCATCTACTAAAAATACAAAAGTTAGCCGGGCAGAGGGCACATGCCTATAATCCCAGCTACTTGGGAGGCTAAGGCAGGAGAATGGCTTGAACCCAGGAGGCAGAAGTTGTGGTGAGCCAAGATCGTACCATTGTACTCCAGCCTGGGCAACAAGAGTGAAACTCCATCTCAAAAGAAGAAAGAAGGAAAAAAGAAGGAAGGAAGGAAGGAAGGAAGGAAGGTAGGAAGGAAGGAAGGAAAGAAAGAGAAAGAAAGGAAGGAGGAGGGAAGGAGAGAGAGAGAGGGAGGGAGAGAGAGAAAGAAGGAAAGAGAGAAAAAGAAAAAAGGAAGGAAAGAAAGAGAAAGAAAGGAAGAAAGCGAAGGAAAGAGAGAGAAAAAGAAAAAAGGAAGGAAAGAAAGAGAAAGAAAGAAGGAAAGAGAGAAAAAGAAGGAAGAAAGGAAAAATGAAAGAAAGAAGGAAGAAAGGAAAGAAGGAAAGAGAAAAAGAAAGAAAGAAAAAGAGAGAGAGAGAGAAAGAAAGGAGGGAGGGAAGATTTCAGGTGCACCCCGACTGGAGGCTGTTAGTGTGGGGGAGCTGTAGTGAGATGACTAGAAATGGGGCATGCTACGTGATTGTTCAGGTATACATAGTTGGCTTTCTCTAGTTGGTCTTAAGTAGGAAGCGAGGGGTGGGAAAGGGGCAAAAATGTGGAAGTTGTAAGTTACCAATCAAGCCCTGGCCATTTTGGGCTAATGGAAGTTATTGTTTATTTCATGGACTGCCTGTTAAAAATAGTTTTCTGACTTCATGAACTGGTTACTGTAGATAGTAGACTGGCTTTCTGGACTGGTTTCCTCAGTTTGTGGATCAGAATTTTATCTTCTATGAATGCTCTGGCCATTGTCTATTTGTATAACTAGTCTCTCAAGACTTGAAGCAACTTGCTCATGACCAAATTTCAGAATTAAGATTGAAACTCACCATGCAATGACAGTATGAATTTTACCATCTCAATACGTTGTCTCTGTGGAAGGGTCCCCAGGGAAAGGGTAGCAGAAATAACCGAGTTGGCAGATGTGATTGTGCTTCAGCTGAACACCTGCCAGCAGTGGACACTGTGGGCTGCTTTCCCATCAAACTTCATCCTCCTTGCTAACCAAAGCCTGACTTCATCCAGTTATTAAATCCCTCTGTTACGCAGTAGGATTGACTCAGGAGAAATTGACCACTTCTCCAACTTGAGGAATCTTGTTTTTTTCTAACACAAACAATATGTGACATTGCCCTGGTTACCTTCTCCTCCACCCTCCAGGCATGAACACGTGACCTAATTTGTCCCAGAAAGAATATAAGAGAGTAGGAGCATTTCTCTTTCTGGTTGGGTATCAACAAAGCAGAACATATGTGCCCCTTGCTACTGGTTGCTATCATTGACTACAGGGCAACCAGACTTAGGTGAATTCAATGCTGTGGCAACAGAACAAAAAGGCAAAAAAGAACCTGGGTTCTTCATGACATCAATAAACCACTGAGTCAACCAATTGTGTGCTGTCCTTCCCCTGGACTTTTGTTCCATGAAATAATAAATTTTCTCATTGTTTTAAGCCAGTTTGAGTTGGGTTTTCTGATACTTAGAGCCAAAAGCATCATAGATAACACAGCAGCCTAGCCATGAGTCTTTGCTCTCATACTGTGTCCTAAGTCCTGTGAATATTCAATAAAGCAAGGTGCACTAGTGCACTAGAACCAGAATGCCTGCATTCGAACCTGCTCCAGCTCTTTTCATTGCTGACTTTTAGCCAGCTATTTAGTTTCTCTGTGCTCTACCCCTTTATCTGTAAACAGGGGAAAATGATAATACCTAACTCATAGGGTTAGGATTGTAATAAGGGCTAAAATATGTCAAGGGCTCAAAAGAGTGCTTGGAACATTATAACAGCATTAAAGTGTTGGTATTATTATTATTAAACACTTAGTAAGTATTGTCTTAGCTTTTTTCCTTCCAGAATTTAAAAAAAAACATTTTTTCATCATTCCAAACTTCATTTTCATTACTAAATCATTACATAATGATTCAAAAACCATTTTCATTACTGAAGCCAGTTAAGTCCAGTTTAACTTTTTCACCTCTGCTTCAAATGCATAGCTGGGCTTCAGGATCACCGAAGCAATCATAAAAAAAGGATCACTCTTCTTCCTTTCTCTATACCCCTCGTGTTCTGACAATTGACATTTCCACCCTGCGTGGAACAGACCCATGTTTGCTTTCACTTAGCCTCTTCTAATGTCTTTTAACCATCTTAATAACTGTCATGTTAATATCTTTTGTTTTAAAATTGTTGAAAAGCTGCTGCTATAGAAGCAGTGTCAATGCATTCTGAGGGAGCTGCCACATAGCCCATTCCTCACACCTGCGTCCCTTGTCTATGATGATATCCAACCAAGAAAAGGAAAACTTACTAGCCAAGTACTTGCTCTATGTTTAGTACTATTCCAGTTGTTTTCACTAGTTCTTGAATAATGTTGCTATTAATAGCATACATACAAATTAAGTGATTTTTAAAGAGTTTTGTGTCAGAATAGCCTAGGTTACGTAGGAGTAACAAAAGAGCCCATCAGTTAACTCTATATCAATTTTTGTTGATATAGAGTAAAAAGGCTTTTCTTCCTCTTCAAACTACATATCCCTTTCAAGTAAGTTGGAGTGGGAGATCAGGGTCTATATAAGGAGTCTGCAAATGTTTTCTTAAAAGGCCACTTAGTGAACACTTTAGGCTTATAGGCTGTATGGTTTCTGTTGTAGCAACTCGGTTTTGCCATTGTCATTTCAAAGTATGCATAGACAAACGGGTATACCTATGTTCCAATGAAGCTTTATTTACAAAAACAGGTGACCACAGGCTGTAGTTAGCTAATTCCCACTATAAGTTATCCTCACTACAGGACTCAGAGTGGTGAAGTTTCCACCATCTGGAATACTGCCTATCATGGTGGCAGAAGGGGAAAAGATCATGGGGAATCTGTCACTAGTTTTTAAATGTTTCACCTGGAAGTGACCCTGGAAGTAACTCACATTTTATTGACGTGGAAAATCACATGACTACATCTAACATCAGTAGAGGGGGAGGAAACAGTCCTCCGGGAGCCTAGAAGAAGAGAACAAGAAACACTGGTAAGCAGCCATAATGTCTATCGCATGTCACATCATTTTTCTGTTCATCTCTTTCTGTGGCTTTTTTGCTGAGCTTTATGTTCCTAGTTAAGGAAATGAGTTGCAAAGTTATGGTTTGCTCAATGTTCTTACAGGTGTATTGCTCAGTTTCTGGACAAGCTGGGCCTCTTTACTCCTTTTTCTGCTTTTCTTGTCCAGGCTGTATGCTTGTTACTACTCTTCAGCCAGAGCACTAAAGAGCTAGAGGGAAAGTGAAGCATAAAATGCAAATGTATTCACCTTAAATGTGGTCTCTGGGTCTTCTCTCTCTCTCTCTCTCTCTCTCTCCATATATATATATGTATACATATATGGAGAGAGAGAGAGTGTGTGTGTGTGTGTCTGTGTGTAGGGATGAAGATCAGAGAACCTAATTTGGTTAACGTTCTCCACGGCTTCATTTCCATCTCATTACAGTTTTCTGCCATTTCCTCTGTACATTTTCTCTCCCTTCTTCCCAATGAACCCCAATGTTTTCAGTGAATAAAAGTTAGATTGAAGAGAGTAAGACTTAAGGATAACTTTTTGGTTAAATTTTCTTTGCCTATTATGTGCCCAACCATACCTCCCTCCAAATTTCTTTCTTCCTTTTTTCCTCTCTCCCTCCCTCCTTCCCTCCTTCCCTCCCTCCCTCCCTCTCTCCCACCCTCCCTTCCTTCCTTCCTTCCTTCCTTCCCATTGATCCATCCACCTGATATCCAAATGAGTGTCCACTGTTTGCCAGGCCCTGTACTAGGCAGTCATGGGGATATATAACTGTGACTGACAGAGACACCGTCCTTTGCTTTATGGAGCTAATAACTTTAGTGGGCAAAAAATTATGATAATTGGTAAGAGACCTGAGGAATACTGGAAATTGGAGGATTGCAGGGAAGTAGATGGTGATGGCATCTACCTTATGGAAGGTCTTAAAGCATTAGAGGGAAGGATTCCTGTTGTTTTGCATGAATGAAGATAGTATGAGGGAATTTTATTCCAATGCTTTTGTTCTTTAATCTTTGGCTTCCATTGTTTATGCTCCTGCAATCTTTAGCCTTGTTTGGAAAATGGCAAACAGCCAGCAAGTTCTCAGGAGAATTCCCACTTGTCATAGGTTTCTCATGTATCTGGGTTTGGTTTAAAGATTAAATTGCCTTTAGGCCAACTTCTGATCCTTGCCAGAAAGAGCTGGCCTTTCTCCACTCATCTCTGCAAAGCTTTACTCAGGTGAGACGTTCACACAATTTGAATAAAAGAACTAAAACTCTCCAGTAACTAAAAAGAGTAAGAAAGGCATCACTTTTTTACCTTGTTGTCTCCAAGACTCAAGCCTATTATTTGAGATTTTTATGTTCTCTTATCATTTTGGTTTTATTTCATTTTTTTTTCTGTGGAAAAAAATGTATGTCTAATTGGAATGCAGACCAAAATAAAATTATTAAGGTGGAAAAATATTTTAAGAAAATAATGTTTACATAAAATCAGCACAATGTCCAAACAAACAAAACCATATACATACAGTGAAAATACACCTATTTTGAAAGCTGAAAAAAGTACTATCTCATATTACAGAATTTCCAGAAAGTGTGCTCTTTTTGTTTGCTCATTCTGAAAAACATTTTTTAAAAACTATTTTGATTTCAACTATTTCTATGAAATCTCTTAAGCCAAACATAATTTGCTCTCTTCTTGATGGCTCTGAGCCATGATTATTAATTCAGGTGATTCTGGTTTTCTGTTAAATATTGATGCCTTCAGTGCCTACCAGAGAGTCGTAGGACAATTTACGTTAATAGTAATAACAGAATGCCATGCTTTAAAAGTGTTTCCATGAAAATTGATTTATAGGTTTCTCTGTTTAGGGGTTTTAGTTGTTTAATGTCACCTTCACTATTAAGGATGTCAGACATCCTTCCTCCCACATATTATCTGTTTCTAGTAACCACAGAGCTAACAATTTACTATTTTTTATTATGTTGAGGATATTTATTAGGATAAACTTGGATGCACAGATAAACATTTAGAATAAAACTAACAGTGGCTAAAACAAGAAAGAAACTTATTTACGTCCCACGCATGAGAATTCCAGAGATATGCAGCACAAGACTAGTACGGCACATCTTGAATTTCATAGGCATTTAGGCTCCTTTAGCTCTCTGCTGCAATAACCATAGGGTGTAACTCCTGTGTCCAAGTCGGTTTCTAGAGACAACAGACCAGAGTTCCCAGCAGCAGACTGGAAGGCTGGAAGACAGAAACGCAGAAGGCTGACTCCCATCTTGGTGGGGTACAACTTAGACTTCCTTTACAACAACATTTCTGCTTATATCCCATTGCTCAAAAGTTTTTCGCACTTACAGTTTTAAGAATATTGCTGGGCTCGGTGGCTGACACCTGTAATCCCAGCACTTTGGGAGGCTGAAGTTGGTGGATCACCAGGTCAAGAGATCGAGACCATCCTGATCAACATGGTGAAACCCCATCTCTATTAAAAATACAAAAATTAGCTGGGTGTGGTGATGCACACCTGTAGTCCCAGCTACTTGGGAGGCTGAGGTAGGAGAGTTGCTTGAACTCAGGAGGGAGAGGTTGCGGTGAGCAGAGATCGCAGAGAGCCGAAATCGCGCCATTGCACTCCAGCCTGGGCAACAAGAGCGAAACTCCATCTCAAAAAAAAAAAAAAAAAAAAAAAAAAAAAGAACACTGGGAAATGTAGTTTCTATTTGAGTACATGAGTTCCTTGAAAAAAATTGAGTTTCTGTTACCAAATAAAAATAGAAGAAGGGATGTTGGAGTCAACCACCAGCAGCCTCTGCCATATTCCAATATCAAATATCCAAACCTATTAGAAAATTGTGTAGGGATTTTGAGTAATGTGGATTTCTTCTAGGAAGTAGAGTGAATGATATTTAGTGCATACAAGGCCTTCAATCTTTTTCCAGATTCTGTGGGTTCTGAATACATTTGCTACATAAATGACATTTGAATAACTGAGGTACTACTGTGGCTGAAGTGAATACTTCTATATAGAATCCCTATAGCAGAATTCAAGCAATTCTACTTTGCCATATCATGTCATTCCAAAGTTTCCTCTCAAAATATGTGCAAGAATTATATGTGGCCTGAACAATTTGGATTGGATCCTTATATTCAGTTACACCCACTTCTTTTATCACTGTTTCTCAGCTTACACAATTTATGCCCCAACTTACTAGAAATAATTTTTGCACATTACATTACCTAACTCCTAGAGTATAAACAAAACCTTCTATTTGGAGTATTCCTTATCTCTCTCTAAATTGATTCCTTGCACTGTTTGAAGGCTTGGAGTGAAGAAGGCATTCATGAAAATAAATTGTCAATTTGTGTGTTTGATATATTTGTGTTTGGCAGGGATTGCTATGGGCATTATTTCTTTGGTTCCCCAATATTTGATTTAAAATCAAAACCAACATTTGCATTAGCTAAACGTGTGTCCGGTTTAGAGCTGGGTCTTGTGCCCCCACCTTCCTGAGTGAATTAGTTCTCTGGGTAACTCTTATGGTGGTACTCATTCATAGTCCTCTGATGAATTGCACAGGTTGGATTTGAACTGCCCTGATCAAGCTGTGCCCACAAATGTGGCTTTTGTGTCTGAAGCAAATGGGAAAATTGGAAATAACAGTGAGCTCACTGCAGAGCTGATGAGCAGCTGTTATGCACTAATACAGCTGTATAGGTTTGTGCAACTACCTTACCAGGTGTCAGATATTTTGAATATCTTCCTGTTAAGGATTGGGTAGATCATTCTAGTTAAATGTCAGGGACTCCTGATGTAGGATTTCCAGGCTTCTGAGAAGAAAGTAGCTCCCTGGACCTCCCCAACCCACAACCGTCTCCTGTATCTCAACTGGTCCACCGTAGTAAGTCTGCCAATCACAGACAAGCAGAAGGAAAACAGGTGCCTGAGCTGGGGCAGATGATGCAAAGTTCTTTGTCTTCCATATTTGACATAATAACCTGTGTTCACTCTGTTTTGCTCTGGCATCTTAGCCATTCCTTGCCTCAATGAATTCACATGATGTTTTGGCAGTGGGAGTAGATGCTTTCTTAATGTAGCATTAAAAGTAAAAGGGAATGGACAACTTAAATATCCTGACTTGATTACTACAAATTATATACATGTAAAACAATTTTTATGTGTTCCATAAATTTGCACAAATATTTTAAACAAGTAAAAGGTGAAGTAGCAAGAATAAACAAGAATAGCACAGGGGCTCCCCTGGTGCACCCTCTCGAGCCAGGTGCCGTCACTGTGCATTCCGTGGGCTCTTACGACTGCAGGGGAAGAGGCTGCTCAGCACTGGGGCATGATGAGAGTGGCTGAGACCCAGTCCCTGCCTCAGGTGCTATAATCTAGTGGTGGAGGTAGGGAGAAGCCACAATGAGTATGATGAGGGACTTATCTTAACCTGATCCATCGCCTGCTGTGGAGGAGCTTGGGTTGATGTGGAGTGAGAAGGGAAAGGACGGGTGTATTAGTTTGCTTGGGCTGCCATAGCAAAATGCCACAGACTGGGTGGCTTGAACAACAGAAATTCATTTACTTGCAGTTCTGGAGGCCAGAAGTCCTAGATCAAGGTTTTGACTGATTCAGTTCCTGGTGAGGGCTCTATTCCTGGCATTCAGTTGGCCTCTTTCTTACCATGTCCTCTCATGGCGAAGCAAGAGATAGCGGTCTTTTTATAAGGACACAAATCCTGTTGGATTGGGGACCCATCTTTAAGACCTCATTTAACCTCAATTACTTCTTTAGAGACTCCATCTCAAAACACAGCCACGCTGATGAGATGAAACACACAGATGGATCAATCTATCTGCGAAATTTCATTCTTGTTGTCTGAAAGATTTACATAAAAACCAATGGCTTTATTTACTTCAATTATTCCCACTGACATGGCTCCCCCACCTCCTAGCTTAGAACCTTAGCCTCAGACCTACGTCTACTGAGGAGATGGAGGATGCTCATGCCAATTCTAGAAGGAGTGACTGCCTGCGGGGGAAGTTGAGATAAAGATGTCTGACTGAACTCCAGACTGCAGTCACGAATGACCCCATGTCCAGAGCTGAAACCAGACAGACCTCGGGACTCAGATAAGAATATTTAAAATAGGAAGTTCTCCAAGATATATGTCATATGTGGTTGCTGTAGAGGGGGTACAGGGGATATACAAAGAATAGAAGGCTGTGTAAAGGTAAATATGTGAGGAATAAAGGAATCTGGCTGGAGAGCAAGATCCAACTCTGATACATGCCTCTCAGAAGGACCTGAAGTTCACAGGTGTAGATTCAGGCCCTGTATGTTCAAGACCTCTGCCCTACACAAAGGCCTCCTGTCTGTGCCTTCCCCAGCCCTCAAAGCTGCTATCAGCATTCATCCAGCAGGATTTTTCATGTGTCTTTGTGCATGTGAACAGACATCATGGGAATTTATTGTTCTCCCCATTCCTCCTGATATGGTTCGGCTGTGTCCCCACCCAAGCCTTATCTTGAACTGTAGCTCCCATAATTCCCATATGTTGTGGGAGGAACCCAGTGGAAGATAATTGAATCGTGGGGGTGATTTTCACCATGCTGTTCTTGCAGTAGTGAATAAGGCTCATGAGATCTGATGATTTTATAAAGGGTTTTGCCTTTCACTTGGCTCTCATTTTCCCTTGTATGCTGCCATTTAAGCCTTCCATGATGTGAGGCCTCCTCAACCATGTGGAAGTGTCATTAAGCCTCTTTTTCTTTATGAATTACCCAGTCTTGGGTAAGTCTTTATCAGCAGCATGAACACAGACTAATACCCCTCCCCAGCAGGTCATCCCAAGCCAGCCTGGCAATGGGGGAAGCAGGTATGGTGGACTGGACCATAGTGGACTGAACCAACAGTGGACTGAACTTTGACCTCTGGACATGTGCTACAATGCTTTCTAGGTCCTGGTTCCTGGAGAAAGGTTCTTAAGATTTCTATAACTCCAGAAGAAATATAGCCCCCTCCCAGGAATGCCACATTGCACAGCTCCAGAGGGTTCAATTCCCACTGAAGTCCATGAATGATGTCCCTGGAGTTGTGCAATGTGCAGGCTGGATGACCATTCACCCTGCCTCTCCCAGTGATTCCTAGTCCCAAAGGAATCAGTCACTGTACTTACCATCTCTGGCAATAGCAGGAACGGAAACAGGGCTAACAATGACAAGGCCAAGATTTATTCAGGTGCTTACGCAGAGATACTTTATTTTGCATACCATTTTATTGCTCTAGTACACATCATGATATTGGAAGTGACCTACACTTTCATGGATCTCCACTTTTCAAACTCCTTCCAGCTTTGCCAGGGGCAATTTCCCCAAGAAGCACAATTATTTATGCCAAGTAGATGCTAATTTCATTCACTTGAATCTAAATCTAAATCTCCTCCAGGAAAAAGAGGTTAATAATTCTTCTAATAACAAGGATGACTTGATCTAGTCTACAGTGGGCTCAAAATGCGCAAAATTATTTAAATGAGGGCTGGAAGCTGAAAAATATCCCTGATGTCTTCGAAGCAACAAAAAGATTTTTCCTTAATTATTTAAAATGTAGCAGTGGTACATGCTATTACTGACTCTCTAAACCAATGGTTCTTAAAGTGTGGTTCCTAAAACTGTGTCATCAGCATCACCTGGGAATGCAGATTCTCAGGTTCTACCTAAGACCTGCTGAATCAGAAACTCTGGGAGTGGGCCCAGCAACCTGCGCTTTAACAAGACCTCCAGATGATTCTGATGCACACGCCAGGTTTGAAAAGCAGTGCTCTGGATCTAGGACAGTGATGCTAGTCTTGGCTGTATGTTAAGATCGCTTGGAAAGTTCTTAAAAATATGATGCCCAGGCCACACTCTAGAATTAGAATCTTTGGAGGTGGAGCCCAGATGTAGTTTCCTCAGGTGATTGCAATGTACATCCAAGGTTAACAACCACTGCTTTACGAGCAATAATTCCAAAAGTTAAGTGTGTGTGAAAAAGACTTGAGATACTTGTTAAGTGTATAGATGTGCCCCTGGGAATTTTGACACGTTAGATCAATGGTAAGGCTCAGGAATTTATATTTTTTGCCAATAGTCCAGGTGATGCTACTGCACAAGATCCATAGGCCATTCCACAAGTAACACAGTATACTGTGGATTAAATAAATAAATAAATAAATGTGGATTATTTAAGCCAGCTGCTTAAATAATCTTGAGGAAGGACTGTGCTTACTGACAGGAAGTAAGAAGCCATAGCTCTGAGGACTTAAGGTTGTATGCCAAAAGACTTCCACAGATGACTTCATGAACTAAGTAGGGAATGGAACTGCAGGTGCAGAAAGGCAGTGAGGCTGTTTGATTGTGGTGATGTACTTGTCAACCAGTACCTTTATTTGTCTTGGGAGCTCATAAGCTCTCTTTGTGAACAAAATAACGATACTAGGACACTAAATCAAATTACCCCTTATGTTGCATGGTTCTGTGCTGGACACCCTGGCTGGTACAATCTAACAAAGCGAATCTACAAACAAGGAGCAGAGGAGTCACATGGAAACAACACAAATGGGTCAGGCATGGCGCTCATGCCTGCAATCGCAGCACTTTGGGAGGCCACGGCAGGTGAATCACCTGAGATCAGGAGTTCGAGACCAGTCTGGCCAACATGGTGAAACCCCCATCTCTATTAAAAGATACAAAAATTAGTCAGGCATAGTGGTGGGCACCTGTAATCCCAGCTACTCGGGAGTCTGAGATCAGGAGAATCATTTGAACCTGGGAGGCAGAGGCTGCAGTGAGCCGAGATCGTGCCACTGTTTTCCAGCCTGGGTGACAGAGTGAGACTCCGTCTCAAAAAATGAAAAAAACAAAAGAAAACAACACAGACTTGAGAGTCAAAGTAATTTCAATTTGGATTTAGACTTGAATCTGGATGTCACCACTTATTGTTCATGTGGCCTTGGAAAGTGACTCCTCTCTCTGACTCTGTTCTGATCTGTCAAACGAGAATACTGATACCTACCTTACAGGGTCATTATGAAGATTAACATGAAAAGCACTCAGCACCCAGTTGGCTTACAACAAAGGGTGATTGTTATTTTGAAATGTTAAATGTCCCATTGCCATTTATCAACCAGAGTGTGTGTTCTAATTTACTGTACCAGACGCTGTCCAGTAGTTGCGACATCCTGGGAAATTTTTCCAGCTCCTCTGCATTGACTCACAGAATTCACAACAGGGACAGACATGAAAACTCGCCATAATCTTTTAAACTAAGTAAAAACAACTAAGATTGGATAATGTAGGAAATATTTTTTATCTACATAAGCACTGCACTTGATGAAGTCCTCTGAACTATTTCCCTAGCATCAGTTGAGCAAGCTATGTCCATAGCAATTTGGCTGGTAACAAGTTAACTCGGGAAAAGAATCTTAAGTACTTTCCCAGCTGTGCTCTAATTGCATGTTTAGAAAGAGTATACATACATTTTTTAGTGTGGTAACATCAAGGATAGATGCTGCTAAAGAGAATTTTAAGTGATTCATGCCATGTTTTCTTATTCAGGAAAGCTTATTCTAACTTTCTTCTGAAAGCCTGCAGAAATAAAAGAGAATATGGTAGAGGAAGGCATTAAGAATTAAAGCTGGGAAAGAATTCAAGGAGTCAACCCAGTTTATTTTTTGAGTTTCAGACAGAAGAGTCTAGCCTGACCCTCATAATGGCCTAAGGCAGATGGAGGCACCTGTCTCTCAACCTGAATTCTTAGTGAAGTCCCTTATGGCTCAGCGGCTAGCCTCACACATTTCCTATCATGGGCTTGGGGTGGAGAGCAGCTGGTATCACTCTCTTCATAATTACCCCCGTCACTTAAAAGAAGACAATTGAGTCATCCTTTATCCTCTTTTTTTCCAGGAAAACATCCAGTTCCTTAAAACTTACCTCATAGGTTCTGGTTTCCAACCCTTTAATCATTGTGTCTTTTGTGTGCCCTGGCCAAGTCCCCTGCTTCCTCTTAGACCTGAACCTGGTCCCTGAATAAGGACCTGACTGTGCTGACAGGAATAGGAAAGCCCCCCTGTTTCCACACTCACTTGTAAGCCAAGAAAGTAAGCAACGGTCACCACAGAGCACCTCCCTGGCATTATTCCAGGTGTGAGAAATTCTTCTGTCCGCAGGGTCAGACAGGAGCTACACAGTATGGCTGAGGATCGCGTCAGAAGAGAGAATGCACACAGCCTGGCCAAAGAGGCCACCGTGCTTGGCTACAGTGGTCTGCTGCCCCGAGGCACATTGTTGCCAGGTCTTCTGATTTTTCTAGAAAAGTTCAAAATCTGGACTTTAAAAGTATCTGGTTGTGTTTTTTTGTTTGTTTGTTTTTTGTCCACTGTTGTCTACGGTTTCAAAAATATTTAAACAATCTGTGGGCAAATAAAACATGTCTGGAGGCTGAATCAGGTCCCTGGGCAACTTAAGAAATTCTGTTCTAGTTAATGAAGTATAAACAAAGGCTAGTCAGGTGTGGGTGGGAGTCTGGGGACAGGTTAGGGACGCAGATAGAAAGGCAACTTATATATAGCAAGAAACAAGCCATAACAGTGAACAATTGTAAACACTCATTTAGATGAGGAAAAAAGAATTACTGAAGTACTGAAATAATTACCATTTTAATTCAGTGCCTGGAGTATAGTAAACGTTCAATAAATGTTTGCTGAATAAATACCTGGCTTTTTAATATTGTTTTGCCATTTATAATTTCTCTGGTTCCTTAGGACAATCCTGAGAGGTAAGAATATTATTCTTCCCATTTTCATTTCCTGCAGAGGTCATGCCCCTAGGAGCAGCAGAATTGGAGCTTCGGTTCACACGCTTGATTCACTATTTCTCCCTCTTGGATCTTGTCTTCCCAAAACCTTGCAGGTGGGTATCAGTGGGCACCTGGGTATGTAATGTGATCTGAGAGTCCACCCTCCCCTCTTTCCTACAAAGAACCACTTCTCACACATGGTTAAAAAACAAAAACAAAACTGAAAGCAAAGGAAGGGATAATGAAAATTAGGAATTCCCCCTCCACTCTCATCCAGCCACCCAGCTCTACAGGAACTCTCTAAAGACAACCCCCTTTTACCTTTCTTTGTTATTATTTTTTGTACAGACAGCGTCTTGCTCTGTTGCCGAGGCTAGAGTGCAGTAGCACGATCATAGCTCATTGTAACCTCAAACTCAGGGACTCAAGGATCTTCCCACCTCAGCCTGCCAAGTAGCTGGGACTACAGGTGCTCACCACCACACCCATCTAATTTTTAAAATTTCTTTGTAGAGATGAGATCTCAGTATGTTGCCCAGGCTGGTCTCAAACTGTTGGGCTAAAGTGATCCCCACAACCTTGACCTCCTGAAAGTTCTGGGATTATAGGCATGAGCCACCACATCAGTGGAGGCAACTCTTATAATCAGCCTATGTAAATGCGCAGATATTTTATGGGGTGTATGTGTTTGTGTGTGTGTGTTAGTACATAAATGGTAAAATTTTATAATTTCTTTTATTTTTGCTTCTTTTTTTTCCCCCAAGACGGAGTTTTGCTCTTATCACCGAGGCTGGAGTGCAATGGTGCAATCTTGGCTCACTGCAGCCTCCACCTCCCAGGTTCAAGCAATTCTGCTGCCTCAGCCTCCTAAGTAGCTGGGATTACAGGTGCCCACCAGCAGGCCTGGCTAATTTTTGTATTTTAATAGAGACAGGGTTTCTCCATGTTGGCCAGGCTGGTCTCAAACTCCTCACCTCACGTGATCTGCAGGCATTGGCCTCTCAAAGCGCTGGGATTACAGGCGTGAGCCACCGCACCCAGCCTGTGCTTTTTTTTTTAAGACTGTAATTGGAGTAACTTTCCACATCAATGAATACAGAACTGCCTTCTTTTTAACCAAATCCTAGATGGATTTAGGTTTCTAGTCTTTTATTAATAATGCTTGAGTGAATAACTCTCACTATGCATCATTTCACACATGTGGAAGTAAATCTATGGAATACAGTTAAAATTGCTAATTCAAGGATGTGCATGTTTTAGTTTTTAAAGATGCCAAATTGCCCTTCATAATGCCCACATTATGCCCTCACAATCAATGTATAGACTGCTATCATCCTATTTTGTAAAAAATTTACTTTTCAGTTTATTCATCCACCTCCACGTGGGCTCACACTCTCTATAGCCCCAAACGGTTCCACTTCTGAAATGCAAAATTCAAACGTGCACCTCTGTCCATTAACTTTCATCCAATTACTCCCATTACACCCCTACGTCTTCTCCTAACAGCGGTGCATTCCCTTCCTCTTCCCATCACATGTAGCTGTGTGATCTGTCACTTCATCCTGGATCAGGCCAACCATTGCCACCTCCAAGCCAACACCTTAGCTACCACGTGCTCCTAGAGAGAAATCACTCCACCCGGGCTGCTCCAAATTCAAATGCCCCAACCCCACCTGGGCCCTCCGCGCTATCAATGCTCCCTTCCCCGGAAGAGTTTTCAAAGCTTTCTATTCTCCTGGGAATTCCCTCCCCACCAACGGATGGCCACCCTTCCACCTTCCTCAGGGAAAGATAATCCTGTTTTTCTTCCCTCTCCTCCACAATTCCTCTCTGCCTTCTCCTTTCCCTTGGCATTGAGGCCTCTTCTAGCCTCTCGCATCAAAACGCCTCTCCCTTGACTCTGCTCTGCCTCGTCCTGTCACCCCCTGCTCATGGCCTCACTTCCTGTGAGAGAATCTGCGCCCTGATTATTCCACCCCCATCTCACATTTAGTCTCCAAACCTCTGAAATCTGACTTCAACCATCACAACTAAAATTGCCCTCTCGTGCACCCAGTAAGCTGACAATAATTACGATCAGCCTCCTGCCACTTGACCTCGTTGCAGCATTGGACACTTTTCCGTCCTCCTTCATGAAACGGCCTTTTGTTCCTTCAGCTTCTGGCGCCTCATCTCCTGCCACTCACCACGTCCTGCCTGTGCTGCAGCCGTACTCAGCTCTTGGCACTTCCTCAGACGGTGAATGGATTGCTGACTCCTCAACTCTCCAAACGATTAGTCCAAACCAAACATGGTGATCTCACTCCCCTAGCCAGCAATGTGACCCAAGCCTGGCCAATAAGACATGGAGAGAAGTTGTCTGCTTCGGGTCAAAGAGTTTTGCTTTTTTTTTTTTTTTTCACTTCTTAAGGGTCATGTGGGAAAGACAATACATCTTCTTATGCCGAGGATGGAGCAGAAGGCTGGGAGGAGGGAAGAGCCAGGAGAACACAAAGCAGAGATGAGCCAGGTGGACTCTGCCTGAGGCCACGCTGCAGAGACCTCTTGTTATGTAAGATCCTAAATTGGCTCCTGGCTTAGCCAGCTTGAGTGGGGTTTTATGTGCTTGAAGGCATTTGAACCCATACACCATGTTTACTTCTCCATTCGTATGTGTTGTTTCTTCTGCCTGGAACCTTTTTACCATGGTTTATCCCCTCTCTCCTACTCATCCATGAAGCCCCAACTCAGGCATACTTCTACCAGGGGGCCTTCTATGGTCCTTCAAGAGAAGGCATCTTTCCTTTGTGCTCCTATAGTACTGTGTGAGAATAGAAGTATAATTTAGTTGGGACAGTGTGGTGACTCCTGTGGGTAATCCCAGCACTTTGAGAGGCCAAGGCGGAGAACCACTTGAGACCAGGAGTTCAAGACCAGCCTGGGCTACAAAGCAAGATTCCCCCTAACCCTGCCCATCTCTGTACAAAGTGAAAAGAAAAAATATTAGCCTAGCACAATGGTGTGCACCTATAGTCCCAGTTACTTGGGAGTCTGAGGTAGGGAGCATTCCTTGAGCCTACAAGTTGGAAGCTGCAGTGAGCTGTGATTGTGCCACTGCACTCCAGCCTGGGTGACAGAGCAAGATCCTGTCTCAAGAAAAAAAAATTGCTTGAATATAACTGCCACTAGACTGTAATTCTTTGGGGAGAGAGATAATTTTTGGCACCCAACACAGTGCCTGGCACACAGCAATTGCTCAGTAAATATCTGTTAAAAGAACAAATATTACTTTCATTGATCTAACCATCACTTTTTATGATAATAGCAATATTGGCAAAGACTCATGGAAATGAGCACTTCCCACATGAATAGCTGATGGTAGAGTTTTTCTGAATTGCAACTTGACAATATGTTTTAGAGTACAAAAAACAAGTATGCCAGAATGCCACTTCTAAAAATCTATCATTACAAAAGAATCAAGATTTATTTTTATATATGTGCAGGGCTGTGTTGTTCTTAATAGTGAAGCATCAAAAACAAGCTACAACAGTAGAATAGACTGGTTAAACGAATTCTAGTATACCTATATAATGCAATACTGCACAACCAACATTTGTGTTTTTGAAAAATATTTAATCATTTGGAAAAATATTTACATTATATCATTAAGTTAAGAAGCATGTAACAAAAGCTATATCTAAATGTGATTCCTAATTTTAAAATGTATGTGAACAAAGAAGACTAGAGTAAGGAACAGTGGCTGACACCTGTAATCACAGTGTTTTGGGAGGCTGAGGTGGGATAATTGCTTGAATCTAGGAGTTCAAGACCAGACTTGGCAACATAGCAAGACCCTATCTCAACAACAACATGAACAACAGCAAAATCAGCCATGCATTGTAGTGCATGTCTGTAGTCCCACCTACTAGGGAGCCTGAGGTGGGAGGATCACTTGACCCTGGGAGGTCAAGGCTTCAGTGAGCCATGATCATGTCACTGCACTCCAGTCTGGGTGACAGAGCAAGACCCTATCTCTAAAAAAGAAAGAAACAAACAAAGAAAAAGACTAGAAACTGTGCACTAATATTTTAATAGTGGTTATCTGAGTGGTAGAATTGTGATTTTAATTTCTTCTTCATGCTTTTCTAAATTCTCAACAATAAATATATTTTTAAAGCTCGTAAAATTAATATTAAGAAAAGAGAGGAAAGGAGGGAAGAAGGAAGAAAGAATAGAGAGAGGTGAAAAGAGAGGAGAGAAAGAATAAGAAGACGGGGCTCTGACTCAGGATAGTTGAAGTTTAATACTAGTTTTACCATTAAGAGGCCATCGAGTTCAAGCTGTCATTCAGTCTTTGTCTCTCAATATCTCACTCAGCAAGTGGGAATAATATTTACCCTGCCTTATGGATTTTTTTTTCTAAATACAAAAAAGTATATGAAGGGGCTTTGATAAAATGTATGTATTTTGTAATATCAGATGACATTTTTATTCACACAGATATTGTTTAATCATAGCTACCATTTCTATAATTTGAGCCCTCGAACACATTTTTTATCTAAATGATGAAATCTGATTCATGTGGCTTTCCAGGCATTTGAGAGACACCAAGAGTTTCATTCAGTCAATAAAAGTGTCTGTTTTACTGAAACAAAAAATAAAAATTTCTTCCACTTACCAAAATGTCTGAAATCCCTAACTTCCTCATTCCTTTAAGTTGAAGTGCTGAAAGTTGCATGCCAAAATAAAAAAATTATGTAAAAAATTGAGCATTTCTTTCATGCTTTACATTCTGTAATATAAAACATGTGACCAGTGGTTTGTAAAAGAGAACAGAGAAGATGCCTTGAAGAGCTAAGTCATGGATCACTACTTTGGGGAAAGGTATTTTTCATTTCAATGAGAGAATCTGAGTAGCCAGAGGTTACCTTACAACCTCAGGTGCTCAGAATTACACAACTTAATAGCATTTAATATTCTCTGTGGGTTAGCCTCAAACTGCCATTATAAGATTATTATATAAAGCACATACTACCCTTCAGCCAAACTGGAATACATTAGACTCTTATTGCTTGAAAATACATTTCTTTTGTATTTTTGCCAATCAAATAGGCCTAAAATGGTATATTACAGCATTCTTGATTGATATTTCTTTCACCGTTAATGATACTGAACATTTCTTTATATGTTTATTGGTTGTATATGTTTCCTTTTCTGAGAAATGTCTTTTATTATACTTTCTTTTTCTTATGTTGTGTATTTTTTCTTGTCGATTGGTAGAATCTATATATTCTTGATACTAATAATGTGTGTATTGCAATTGTCTTTTCTCAATTTGACATTTTTCTTTCCATTTTCTTAAGATATCTTTTGATAAACAAAATATATTTTTAATATAATTGATCAATATTTGTACCAGACACTTTTGAAAAATCTTGCATTTCTTTCCCTAGACTAAGGGCTAAATTGTATTTACTTATATTTTCTAATATGGATTTTAAGGTTTTATTTTTCATATTTAAGTCCTTAATCCATCTTGAGTTGATTTTTGTATGTGGTAAAAGTAGGAATCTAATATCACTTATTTGGTTATTTTTCTTTTCTACTGACCTGACATACTACTTCCATCATCATCAAATTTTGATTCATGTGGAGGGACATTTCTAGGCTCTTTATTCCATTGATTAACTTTTGGTTTCCTTCAAAAATACAAACTTACCTTAATAACTGTAGCTTATAGGAAGCAGGTCCAATATGGCCAAATAGGAACAGCTCTGGAGCACAGTTGCCAGCAAGAACAATCAGAGAGTGAGTGATCACCACATTTCCAAATGGGTTATTACTGCCCACAGACCAGGAGATTCCTGGACTGAAAAGCACCACAAGTCTCGATCTCCAGCGTGGCTGTTTCAGCTGGTGCAGCAGGTCTCCACACAAAAACTCACACAAATCTGGGCGGCCATTTTAACTGGTGCCTGGAACACCTGGGAGACAGAGCTGCCCATTCAATTGAAAAAAAAGGGGCTGAAACAGGGAACCAGGTGATCTGGCTCAGCGGGTCCCACCCCCATTAAGACCAGCAATCTGAAACGCACTGAACTAAGAGTTTCATAGCAAGCACAGCTAGACCTGGGATGGTCCAGCTCTGTGGAGAGAAGGACATCTGCCATTACCAAGGCAGCTTGCCATTACTGAGGCAGACCACCATTACTGAGGCAGTTCTAACTATACATTTATAAACAAAACTGCAAGGAAGTTCACACAGCAGCTGGGCAGAGCCTACAGCAGCTCAGCAATGCCTCTGCTGGTGGACTGTGACTACGCTACCTCCTAGCCGGGCAGGGTATCTCTGAAAAAAGGCAGCAGCACATCAGGAACTTATAAATAAAGGCCCACCTTTCCAGGACAGAGCACATGGGAAAAAAGGTGGTTATGAGATCCGCTGCAGTGAACTTAAATGTACTTGCCAAGCAGCTCCGAACAAAACAACAGAGCCCATAGCCCAGCACTTGAGCTCCTATAAGGGTCAGATTGTCTCCTCAAGAAGCTCCCTGACCACCATATATCCAAAGAGACACCTCATAAAGGAGAGCTCAGGCTGACATCTGGCAGGTATCCTTCTGGGACAAAGATAATAGAAGAAGAAACTGGCAGCAATGCTTACTGTTCTGCAGCTGCCACAGGTGATCCCCAGGCAAGCAGGGTCTGGAGTGGACCTCAGCAGTCCTACAGCAGAGAAGCCTGACTGTTAGAAGGAAACCCAAAAAGCAGAAAGAAATAACTTCATCATCAACAAAAAGGACGTCCACTCAGAGACCCCATCTGAAAATCACCAATGACAAAGACCACAGGTTGACAAATCCACAAAGATGGGAAGAAGCCAGTGCAAAAAGGATGAAAACACCAAAAATCAGACTGCTTTTCCTTCTCCAAGGGATCACAACTGCTCACCAGCAAGGGAACAAAGCTGGATCGAGAATGAGTCTGATGAATTGACAGAAACAGGCTTCAGAAGGTGGGTAATAACAAACTTCTTTGAGCTAAAAGAACATATTCTAAACCCATACAAAGAAACTAATAATCTTGAAAAAAGGTTTGATGAAATACTAATGAGAATAAACAGATTAGAGAAGAATGTAAATGACCTGATGGAGCTGAAAAACAAAACGAGAACTTTGTGAAGCATACACAAGTTTCAACAGCTGAATCAATCAAGCAGAAGAAAGGATATCAGAGATTGAAGATCAACTCAATGAAATAAAATGAGAAGGCAAGATTAGAGAAAAAAGAATGAAAAGAAATGAACAAAACCTCCAAGAAATGGGATTATGTGAAAAGACCTAATATACATTTGATAGGTATACCTGAATGTGACAGAAAGAATGAATCCAAGCTGGAAAACACTCTTCAGAATATTATCCAGGAGAACTTCCCCAACCTAGCAAGGCAGGCCAACATTCAAGTCCAGGAAATACAGAGAACATCACAAAGATATTCCTCAAGAAGAGCAACCCCAAGGCACATAATCATCAGATTCATCAGGGTTGAAATAAAGGAAGAAATGCTAAGGGCAGCCAGAGAGAAAGGTTGGGTTACCCACAAGGGGAAGCCCATCAGATTCACAGAAGATCTCTTGGAAGAAACCCTACAAGCCAGAAGAGAGAGGGGGCCAATATTCAACATCCTTAAAGGAAAGAACTTTCAACCTAGAATTTCATATCCAGCCAAACTAAGCTTCATAAGCGAAGGAGAAATAAAATCCTTTGGAACAAGCAATTGCTGAGAGATTTTGTCACCACCAGCCCTGCCTTACAAGAGCTCCTGAAAGAAGCACTAAACATAGAAAGGAACAACCAGTACCAGCCACTCCAAAAATATACCAAATGGTAAAGAGCATTGACACAATGAAGAAACTGTGTCAGCTAATGTGCAAAACAACCAGCTAGCATCAAAATGACTGGATCAAATTCACACATAACAATATTAACCTTAAATGTAAATGGGCTAAATGCCCCAATCAGAAGACACAGACTGGCAAATTGGATAAAAAGTCAAAACCCATCAATGTGCTATATCCAGGAAACCCATCTCACATGCAACGACACACATAGGCTCAAAATAAACGGATGGAGGAAGATTTATCAAGCAAAATGGAGAGCCACAAAAAGAAGGAGTTGCAATCCTAGTCTCTGATAAAATGGACTTTAAACCAGCAAAAATCAAAAGAGACAAAGAAGGGCATTGCATAATGGTAAAAGGATCAATGCAACAAGAAGAGCTAATGATCCTAAATATATACGTGCCCAATACAGGAAAACCCAGATACATAAAGCAAGTTCTTAATTAAAACCTACAAAGAGACTTAGACTCCCACACAAAAATAATGGGAGACTTTAACACTCCACTGTCAATATTAGACAGATGAACAAGACAGAAAATTAACAAGGATATCCAGGACTTGAACTCAGCTCAGGACCAAGCAAACCTAATAGACATCTACAGAACTCTCCACCCTAAATCCACAGAATCAACATTCTTCTCAGCATCATATCACACATTCTCTAAAATTGGCCACACAATTGGAAGTAAATCACTCCACAGCAAATGCGGAAGAACGGAAATCATAACAGTCTCTCAGACCACAGTGCAATCAAATTAGAACTCAGGATTAAGAAACTAACTCAGAACTGCACAACTTCATGGAACTGAACAACTGGCTCTTGAATGTTGATTGGATAAATGAATCAACATTCATTGAAATGAAATCAACATTCATTCAATGAAATGAAGGCAGAAATAAAGATGTTCTTCGAAACCAACGAGAACAAAGACACAACATACCAGAATCTCTGGGACACATTTAAAGCAGTGTCAAAAGGAAAATTTATAGCAATAAATGCCCACATGAGAAGCAAGGAAAGATCTAAAATTGACACCCTATCATCAAAATTGAAAGAGCTAGAGGAGCAAAATCAAAAAAACTCAAAAGCTAGCAGAAAACAAGAAATAACTAAGATCAGAGCTGACCTGAAGGAGATAGAGATACAAAAAAACCTTTCAAAAAATCAATAAATCCAGGTGCTGGTTTTTTGAAAAGATCAACAAAATAGACAGACCACTAGCCAGATTAATAAAAAAGAAAAGAGAGAATAATCAAATAGATGCAATAAAAAATTATAAAGGGGATATCACCACTGATTCCACAGAAATACAAACTACCATCAGAAATTACTACAAACAACTCTATGCACATAAACCAGTAAACCTGGAAGAAATGGATAAATTCCTGGACATTTGCACCCTCCCAAGCCTAAACAAGGAAGAAGTCAAAACCCTGAATAGACCAATAACAAGGGCTGAAGTTGAGGCAGCAATTAATAGCCTACCAACCCAAAAAAGCCCAGGCCCAGATGGGTTCACAGCTAAATTCTACCAGACATGCAAAGAAGAGCTGGTACCACTCCTTCTGAAACTATTCCAAACAATCCAAAAAGAGGGAATCCTTCCCAAATCACTTTATGAGACCAACATCATCCTGATTCCAAAACCTGGCAGAGACTCAACAAGAAAAGAAAACTTCAGGCCAATATCCATGATGAACATAGATGCAAAAATCTTCAATAAAATACTGACGAACCGATTGCAACAGCACATCAAAAAACTTGTCCATCACGATCAAGTAGGCTTCATCCCAGGGATGCAAGGCTGGCTCAACATGTGCAAGTCTATAAATGTAATCTACCACATAAACAGAACCAAAGACAAAAATCATATGATTATCTCAATAGATGCAGAGAAGGCCTTTGACAAAATTCAGCAGCCTTTTATGCTAAAAACTCTTAATAAACTAGGTATCGATGGAATGTATCTCAAAATAATGAAATTCTTTATGACAAACCCACAGCCAATATCATACTGAATGGGCAAAAGCAGCAGCATCCCCTTTGAAATCTGGCACTAGACAAGGATGCCCTCTCTCACCACTCCTATTCAATATAGTATTGGAAGTTCTAGCCAGAACAATCAGACAAGAAAAAGAAATAAAAGGTATTCAATTAGAAAAGGAGGAAGGTAAATTGTCTCTATTTGCAGATGACATGATCGTATGCTTAGAAGACCCCATCACCTCAGCCCCAAATCTCCTGAAACTGATAAGCAACTTCAGAAAAGTCTCAGGATGCAAAATCAATGTGCAGAAATCACAAGTATTCCTATACACCAGTAACAGACATAAAGAGAGCCAAATGAAGAACGAACTGCGATTCACAATTGCTACAAAAAGAATAAAATATCTAGGAATACAACAAAGGATGTAAAGGACCTCTTCAAGGAGAACTACAAACCACTGCTCAAGGAAATTAGAGAGGACACGAACAGGTGGAGAGAAACATTCCATTCTCATGGTTATGAAGAATCGATATTGTGAAAATGGCCATACTGCCCAAAGTAATTTATAGATTCAGTGCTATCCCCATCAAGCTACCAATGACCTTCATCACAGAGCTGGAAAAAACCACCTTAAACTTCATATGGAACCAAGAGAGAGCCCACATAGCCAAGTCAATTCTAAGCAAAAAGAGCAAAGCTGGAGGCATCACACTGCCTGACTTCAAATTATACTACAAGGTCACAGTAATCAAACAGCATGGGACTGGTACCAAAACAGAGATGTAGACCAATGGAACAGAACAGAGGCCTTGGAGGCAACACCACACATCTACAACCATCTGATCTTTGACAAACCTCACAAAAACAAGCAATGGAGAAATGATTCCCTGTTTAATAAATGGTGTTGGGAAAACTAGCTAGCCATGTGCAGAAAGCAGAAACTGGACCCCTTCCTGACACCTTACACTAAAATTAACTCCAGATGGATTAATGATTTAAACTTAAGACCTAACACCATAAAAACCCTAGAAGAAAACCTAGGCAAAACCATTCAGGACATAGGCATAGGTAAGAACTTCATGACTAAAACACCAAAAGCATTGGCAACAAAAGCCAAAATAGACAAATGGGATCTAATTAAACTCCAGAGCTTCTGTACAGCAAAAGAAACAATCATTATAGTGAACCAGCAACCAACAGAATGGAAAATAATTTTTGCAATCTACCCATCTGACAAAGGGCTAATATCAAGAATCTACAAAGAACTAAAACAGATTTACAAGAAATAAACAAACAAAGCCATTCAAAAGTGGGCAAAGGATATGAACAGACACTTTTCAAAAGAAGACATTTATGAGGCCAAGAAGCATATGATAAAATGCTCATCATCACTGGTCATTAGAGAAATGCAAATCAAAACCACATTGAGACACCATCTCACACCAGTTAGAATGGCCATCATTAAAAAATCTGGAGACAACAGATGTTGGAGAGGATGTGGAGAAATAGGATCACTTTTACATTGTTGGTGGGAGTGTAAATTAGTTCAACCATTGTGGAAGACAGTGTGGCGATTCCTCAAGGATCTAGAAATAAATATTCCATTTGACCCAGCAATCCCGTTACTGAGTATATACCCAAAGGAGTATAAATCATTCTATTATAAAGACACATGCACACTATGTTCATCGCAGCACTGTTTTCAATAGCAAAGACCTGGATCCAACCCAAATACCCATTAATGATAGACTGGACAAAGAAAATGTGGTGCATATATGCCATGGAATACTATGCAGCCATAAAAAACAATGAGTTTGTGTCCTTTGTAGGGACATGGATGAATCTGGAAACCACCATTCTCAGCAAACTGACACAAGAACAGAAAATCAAACACTGCATGTTCTCACTCATAGGTGAGTGTTGAACAATGAGAACACTTGGACACAAAGAGGGAAGCATCACACACTAGGGTCCATTGGGGCGGGCTACCAGAGGGATAGAAGGAGGGAGGGTGGAAGAGGGATAACGTGGGGAGAAATGTCAGGTACCACTTTGCCATGAATGTACCTATGCAGCAATCTTGCATGATCTGCACAGGTACCCCAGAATCTAATGTACAATTTAAAAAAAAAATCTGGAGACAACAGATGCTGGAGAGAATTTGGAGAAATAGGAACACTTTTACACTGTTGGTGGGAGTGTAAATTAGTTCAACCATTGTGGAAGACAGTGTGGTGATTCCTCAAGGATCTAGAAATAGAATTCCATTTGACCCAGCAATCCCATTACTGGGATTGCTAAAGGATTATAAATTTATATAGGCAAACAAACACTTTCATATTTCTGCTAAAAGAAACATTATAAAGGGCAGTTTTTAAAGGAGCTCTTACTAAATAAAATATATTACTTTAAAAAAATAGTTTCTTGATTTCAGCAATTCTGCCTTTGAAATAGACCATATTCATTCTTCACTTTCCCTACTTAATCGCTCTCCTCGTATGTATTTGGTATAAAAGATTACAAATTGTTCTTTTATAAAGACACATGCACGCGTATGTTCATTGTGGCACTGTTTGCAATAGCAAAGACCTGGAACTAACCCAAATGCTCAACAATAATAGACTGGACAAGGGAAATATGGCACATATACACCATGGAATACTATGCAGCCATAAAAAACGATGAGTTCGTGTCCTTTGTAGGGACATGGATGAATCTGGAAACCATCATTCTCAGCAAACTGACACAAGAACAGAAAACCAAACACCGAATGTTCTCACTCATGGGCAGGTGTTGAACAATGAGACCACATGGACACAGGGAGGGGTGCATCACACACTGGGGTCTGTTGTGGGGGACTAGGGGAGGGACAGCAGGGAGTAGGGAGCTGTGGAGGGTAACATGGGAAGAAATGCCAGATATAGGTGACAATGATGGAGGCAGGAAACCACATTGTCATGTATGTATCTATGCAACAATCCTGCATGTTTTGCACATGTACCCCAGAACCTAAAGTGCAATAAAATATATTTACAATAAAATAGTGCTCAGTAAGTTATTATTAAATAAATGATAGAGTAAAATAAAAGGGCCTACAAGACAATCTTCCCTTAATCCACAGCTTTTTTCTAAACCATTGAGTCTGGTAATGCAGGCTTCACTGTTCTCTGAACGTGCACTTCAAAGTGCAATGCTCCTGATGTGGCTGAAGCTCATGCCAACTTCTCTTACTCTGCTTTGCTGTGGAGAGTGAATGTTCACTGCACTGGTGTTAGGGCTTCATATTTTTTTTCTCCCTTTCTTCTGTTATATTTCTCTGCTAGTCCCCTACCCCATTCCCAGTATCCTTCAATCACTAAGGCTCTGAAAGTTTCTATCAGCTAAGGTTTAGCTTATAGACAGGTATGAATGACAGGTTCCAGTAGTTTCTGTATGCATACCTACCCATGGAGAGTAGGAGTGTGTGTATTTCAATGATATTTTCTCAGTCCCTCTTTGGTACAGCTTCTAGCATTGAGCATGCTGGGCTCAGTGGCTTTTTGTTTTTTTAATATTTCTTCCCTTTAACGTGCTTGTTTACATGTCTTTGACCATGCTCTGATTGCAGAATTAGTCTTCAAATTATTATATTCATTGGAAGGCTAAGCGAGCTAAGGATCACAGTGCAACTCAAGCAGAGGAAGACTTATTAATGCATTTTAGACTATTAATTGAAATCAGTTCCTCAGCTGTTTATGGAGTAACGCCTTCCCAATACCATGTACTGTCCTAAGTACTGGACATGCCAAATTGAGTAAGCATTGGTCTTAAGAAATTTATTGTTTAGATGGAGAGACTGATAAGCAAACAGAAAATGAGCAAACAGTGCCAGAGTACAACACCAAGGATGGGTAACAAAGAGGATGCTCTGGAAATGTAAAGCAGGAATAACTCTGCCTGAGGGAAGTCACTATGGCTTGTCAATATCTTGGAGAAGGTTACGTCTAAGCTGGGTCTTCTAGTATGAGTAGGAATCCATTAAACAGAAGGATAGATGGTTCAGTTATAAGACATAGAACGTGCAAAGGCACAGAGGCATGAAACATTATGATTTGTTGTTATGTTTGGGAGGGTGGTAGTGAGAGGAAATTTTTGGGAAAGTGAACCAGACTTCGCAGTTTTTAGGGTCTGCTAAGAAGTACACATTTATTCCCATAAGCCAGTGGTTCCTAATTTTTGGTCACATACTTTCCACTTTCACATATCTGTATAATATCTGTACCAATGTTTACTTAATACTTTAAAAAATCAATTTTAACTCACTTCACTTAAAATAGTTTATTGTGCAATATTGGATTATTTTTAAAAGGATGGATAGGCCGGGCGCGGTGGTTCACGCCTGTAATCCCAGCACTTTGGGAGGCCGAGGCAGGTGGATTACGAAGTCAAGAGATCGAGACCATCCTGGTCAACATGGTGAAACCCCGTCTCTACTAAAACTACAAAAAATTAGCTGGGCATGGTGGCGCGTGCCTGGAATCCCAGCTACTCAGGAGGCTGAGGCAGGAGAATTGCCTGAACCCAGGAGGCGGAGGTTGCGGTGAGCCGAGATCCCGCCATTGCACTCCAGCCTGGGTAACAAGAGCGAAACTCTGTCTCAAAAAAAAAAAAAAAAAAAAAAAAAAAAAAAAAAAAAAAAAGGATGGATATCATGTATGTAAATTACAAATCAGAATAGTAGAACGAATACTTGCAAACTCATTATTCAGTATAAGTAGAACGTTATTATCCAACTTAAGAATGAAAACATTTCCAATGCCATTGCTTTATTTGTATGATTCTTCCCTGTGTCATCTCCTTGTCTCCCCTAAAAGGTTAGTCCAATGCTATGTTTTGTATTCATTGTTCCCTCGCTTTTTGAAGAATTGTCTATTTCATATGTATATATCCATTAACAGCATATTGTTAGCTTAGTTTGGTTTTGAATTTTAGACTTTGATTTGTGACAGCCTTGTAGAAAAAAGATGGATGCAGAGCCATCCTGGAGGAAGGGACACCATGTAGATGATTGTCAGAATCAGAATCTAGAAAAGACCATGTTATAAAGAACCCGGATTCAGGCAGGGAGAGCAATTAAGTAGGGAAAGTGAAGAATGAATTTGATCTATTTAAAAGACAGAATTGCTGAAATCAAGAAATGATTTTCAAGTAATATATTTTATTTAGTAAGAGCTTCTTTAAAAACTGCCCTTTATAATGTTTCTTTTAGCAGAAATATGAAAGTGTTTGTTTAGTTTATTGACATAAATAGTTTGTATTTTGACCTTTGTTGTGCTGGTGGTTCCCTGTGGTTTCCAGGGAACAGAGACAAGCAAGATCTTAGGCCTTTTTCCTAGAAAGTCTTCACGGTGACTTTTAGAGATAAGTAAATAAAAGTCATCTTGGGTACTTTTGAAGAGTATTCAAGGTGTGGTACTTTATGATCTGACTAGACAGCTGAACCAATATACAGATCTTGGTTTTTTAACTATAAAACAAGTCTTTCTCCCTAGGCCATGTCTTGAATTTGTTTTTTAAGTTCACCACACCCAGTCTTTCCCCATATTTATTTTTAAACAAAAATCTCATCGTATTTCTGTAATTAATCTGTACAATATTGCTATTGTTTTCAGAGTAACTTTGGAAAGCCCCAACACTTTGGACAACATTTGCAAAATGCAGTTAATTTAATGCTGTCTACACGAAGGGAGGTTTTAAACTTTAAAAGAAGAGATTGAATTAGCCAGTTTTATTGAGACTAGAGCAATTAACTTGTAATTTATGGTTGGCTCAAAAAGGTCACTCACTGAAAGTGGGTGTCTGGGTACTCCCCAAGTCCTCAAAATGACCTGGATTGGTCAATTTGAGCAAAGCAGAATGTCTTAGGAGAAGCATTCTCCAGCAAGGAGGCCATTCATGCTATGCCAATTAGACTTGGAAACTGATGCAACTTGCTGGGTCAAAAAACAGCTAGAGGGCAGGAGTTAAAAAAAAAAATGATCACTTGTGAAAATTCAGGTGGACGCATGTTCTCACTCATAAATGGGTGTTGAACAATGAGAACACATGGACACAGGGAGGGGAACATCACATCCCAGGGCCTGTCAGGGTTGGGGGCTAGGGGAGGGATAGCAGGGGGTGGGGGACTAGGGGAGGGATAGCATAGGAGAAATTCCTAATGTAGACGACAGTATGATGGATGCAGAAAACCACCATGGCATGTGTACACCTATGTGACAAACCCTCACGTTATATACATGTGCCCCAGAACTTAAAGTATAAATAAATAAATAAGAAAAGAAAATGCAGGTGGAATACAATAAATGTCAGGTTCATTTAAGCCATCCTCAGAGAGTCAATACTTTTCTCACTTTCTAAAATCATCATTTAATTGAGCAATTTCTTGAGTTCAAACCAGACTGGTTGTTGAACAAACTGTCTCACAGACTAGGAAACCCAGTCACTAGGAAATAAAATGTCTAGGATAATTTAGCATCATTCAGCAGCAGTGGAATTCAAACAGGCCCCCACCGGTTCTGCATGCCACCATTTAGCTGTGGGCCTCTTAGACTACTCAATTCCATTAAACTAACATTTATTTAGTGCCTACTATGTAAAAGTTCTGCTCTTGGCAACCTGATAATGCCATAATGCTTTCCTAAGGGACTGGGCAACTTGGGAAGATGTCAAACAGTTTATGAGAGGGCCCTCTCTCTATTTGTCTCCCCCAAAGCTGGGCTGTTTGGAATAAGGACAGAGGGTGTGGGTCACCATGATCGGAGAACTTGATGGTTGTGACTCTTTTGTCCCATTCTCCCCAGTGGAAATTTGGAAAAACTTGGGGCAGGGAGCCTAGTGAAAAAAGATATTTGGTGGTTTGAAGAATTTTAAAAAGTAAGGTCTTAGCATCTCTTATTTGATATTAGATCTATGACCTAATCCTAACAAGACATAATGCATTTGGGATTTAGTGGCCACTTTGATGGGTTGGCACACAATTCTTCCGCATTCCTATTCACCCAGTCGTTAATTTTATTTTAATATATTCTTGTACTCTGGCATTTTCTCCTCTGAATATTTTATTTGCATTTTAAAATTTTTTAACCTCCTGATGATTGATGAGGAGGAGGGGAAGGACAAGACAGGAAGCTGACAAAAATGACAAAAAGGCTATTTGAATGTTTAAATCAGAACAGAAAGTTGTTTATGAGTTGCAATCTATTGTCTGGTACTAAGAGTAACAGAGGTGTAATTAAAGTCTTTCAACCCGATGCTTTATCCAGAGAGATCTTTTCAGAAATTTGGGCAGTATTTATCTCATAAAAGCAAACTTGGTTTTTATTTTCATGGAGCTCATTTATATGACTGCTATGATTTATATGACTGCTCATTTATATGATTGTTTAACTTAGTTTTGTTTTGAATTTTACTAAAACCATGATGTCTGGGCCTAAGGTGCCAGAAACCAGGTCCCAAATTGAACCCCTCAATATCCATGTCATTGCAAGCATGAGTATGCATACAGTGGGGAAAATAATATCATGTATTTGCATAGTGTTTTATTTCCTTTTTAAAGCTCTTTCACATCTACCAGTACATGAAATTGTGTCACTTACTAAAATTTATTGTTAATTTCATTTTTCTAATGATCATTTGGCCACCATTCTGTAGACCAGGTTATAGATGCTCCACCTATTACTTGAGAATTTTGTTTGTGTATTTGTTTAACTAACTTTTTAACTAAAAAATGTTAAGGTCAAAAAGGACATTCGGTGGTCTTTTGGTTGGGAGCCCAGACTGTGAGAAAATCTTAAGTCCTCTCTTAAAATCCAGATACTCCTTTGAAGGATAATTTAACTAAGTAGTAGCATAAAAGGTAATAGTTAATAGGTAATCCATGCCAACATTTTGGCATGGATTCGTTGGCAGTTGTTGAAAAGGAGAGGAATTTTAAGGTGGTAAAGGAAGTTACCTGGAAAAGGAGGATCCTGTGGAGGAGGGGGAGCATTGACCAGGGCTACTAGGAACAAACTCCACCTTCCCAATTACAACTGTGACCTCATCTCTCACTAACCTTCCCCATAAAACTGCTTAGGCACCTCTGGTGGCAAATAAAGGCTGTCTCAAGACTCTAAGTTATTTGGGGGAAGGAACCCTTGTCCCTCGCCAGTGCTTTCCAGACTCTCTTAGCATACAGTAGAGAATCAGGAAATATATATAGAATAAATGAAAACTTTAATCCATAATTTGATGCCTAGTTGTAATATTTAAGCTTCTGTCTTGTGCTGTCTTTGTTTTCAAAAGGAATGATGTTGAAGCATCCATGTTTATCTTTGACTTAACCTCTGGAAAGGAATCCAATTTTTCTGTGGGATAATGTAAGTAATAGACAACACTTACTGAATGCTTATTTCGTGCTGGGCACTGTCCCATCACTTTATACAGATTATTTAATTCTCACTACCAGTCCATTTACAAATAAAGAAAACAAGGCAGAGAACTTAAGTCTGCCTAATTATAAATTTCCTCTCTTACTATTAAAAAAGACAAAGGTGCTGAATGGCAATGACAAAAAAAAAGTTCCTTCTATTCATTTTTAATTAAACTTCATTGTAGATGCAACAAAAATTAAATGCAAACAGAAGGCGAAAAAAGGAGGAATTCATCCCTCAGACGCCCTTCACAGTGCCTAAGTTTACCAGTGAATAACAGTCTGTTTAATTTGTTCCTATGTGGATGTGGAGCTACATTCACGGTTAAATACGTATATTGGAGACTTAAGACAGCCCAAAGCTATGTCCACCAGGTGGCACTCAACCCTCTAGATGAGGGACATAGATTGAGGGGGGAAACACTTCCAATTGTGTCCTCAGCACCCTTGGCAAAAAGATTCAAGTACTTTTAGTTTCCTGGACCTACAGCTTCTTATCCAGGGTGAGTTGAGCTGTCAGACACCTACAAGTGCACCACTCTGCCTATTTTGCTATAAAGGACAGGAAGCTCTCAGCTGCATAGCAGTATGGTGTAGTTGATGGATATAGCATTCTGTTTCAAATCCAAATTCAAATGCAGATTTCCTCAAATCCTAGCCCTACCAGTCACTAGTTGTATGACTTAGGCAAGTTACTTAACCTTTCTATGCTCTGAGATCCTCATGTGTGAAATTATTATACCAACCTCATTTTCAATCACCTGTTATAACAAACAGTCCTCTGCTCACAGGGGGCCCAGATAAACATTCTAGCAAATTGAATTAATTATGTGACCCTTTAATAGCTGGCATTAAAATGCAATTAAAATTTTACTTGCAAGTTCATCAAAGAGATGAACTTGAGTTTCAGGCTCTTTTTGTTGTTACTGTTTGTTTGTTTATTTTCTAGAGATAGGGTCTGACTGTTACCTGGGCTAGAGCGCAGTGGCACAATCATGGCTCACTGAAGCCTTGAACTCCTGGGCTCAAGTGATCCTCCTGCCTTGACCTCCCAAGTAGCTGGAACTATAAGCATGCACCGCCACACCTGGCTACGTTTTATTTTGTTTTTTGTAGAGATGGAGTCTTGCTGTGTTGCCCAGGCTGGTTTTGAACTCCTGGCCTCAAGTGGCTTTTCCCACCTCAGCCTCCCAAATTGCCGGGATTATAAGCATGAGCCACTGCACCCTACCAAGTTTCCGTGTTAAATGGTAAAGTAAAGTTATGACTATTTACTAGATTGAAACTAATCATAAGAGCAATAAATATTGATTTAGCATCTCTAGTTAGCTAGTTATTTCTCTAGGTGCTATTGCTGCAAAGATGCAAAGATGAGCAAGGTCCTAACCCCATTCCCATGAAGCTTATAATCTAGCAGGGAAGATAAACAAATAAAGACATAAAAGTAAACAGGCCAGCTGCCATGGCTCATGCCTGTAATTCCAGCACTTTGAGAGGCCAAGGCGGGCAGATCACCTGAGGTCCGAAGTTCAAGACCAGGTTGACCAACATGGAGAAAACTCATCTCTATTAAAAATACAAAATTAGCCAGCTATAGCAGCGCCTGCCTGTAATCCCAGCTACTCAGGAGGCTGAGACAGGACAATAGCTTGAACCTAAGAGGCGGAGGTTGCAGCGAGCCAAGATCGCACCATTGCACTCCAGCCTGGTCAAGAAGAGCGAAACTCCATCTCAAAAAAAAAGTAAACAATTATAAATGTACAAAGAAATGTAAAACAGACAGACCTAAACTGTGGAGGCCAGGGAAGGCTTCCAAGAGGAAGCGGTGGTAGAGAATCAGGTAATGAAGCAAAAAGAAAGTGGGTAGGCATTCCAGGCAAATGAATTGGCATTTGCACAGATCTTAAAGTGGAAAAAAGCCTGCTAAACTCAAACACCTAAGAAAAGTCCAGTGTAGCTGAAGGAGAGAAAAAGTGGGACAGAGAGGCTGGCAGATGGAGAGGTTACTTACTGGGCAGGAAGAAGTATTAAAGGGTTTTAAACGAGGAAGTGACATCAGATACTGTTACTCTAAGAACTGCATTTTTTAAAAGGTCATTATGCAGCTTGGGAGGCCAGGTGGGAGGATGGCTTGAGGCCAGCAGTTCAAGACCAGCCTGGGCAACATGGTAAAAACCTCTCTCCACAATTTATTTTAATTAGCTGGGTGTGGTGCCACATGCCTGCAGTCTCAACTACTTGCGGGGGGAGGGCGAGGGCTGAAGTGAGAGGATTGCTTGAGCCCAGAAGGTTGAGCCTGCAACAAGCTGTCATCCTGCCACTGTATTTCAGCCTGAGTGAGAGTGAAACCCTGTCTCTAAAAAATTAAATTAAAAGAAAAGGTCATTACGACTGAAATGAAGAGATAAAGAGGCTAGTTTGATGCGGTAAGACTGAATTGGGAGCATCCAAGGCAAAGCCTTTTGTATTATTTCAGCCTGATTATGATGGTGGCTTGAACCAGTGTGGCAGGGAGTAAATGGCTTTGAGAGACACTTAAGGCATGTGCACTTGACAAGATCTGTTGACTAGATGTGTGGAAGGGAGGAGTCTAGGTGTCTGACTTAAACAAGAGTGTTGATGGTATCACCATTTTGCAAGACCCAGAGAACACTGGAGAAGTAGCAGTTTTGGAAGTTTAAGTTAATGTGTTTATTTCAGGATAGGATGAGTTTGAAGCCAAAGGTATATTCAAGAGAGACTGTTGAGAAAGTACTTCTATGTATGGAGCTCAAAAGGAGACTGGGGTTGTTTAAGCAGGTTTAAGAGTTGTCAGCATAGCTATAAATTGAAGCATGATGAGACCTTCTAGGGAGAAAGACAAGAGTGAGAAGAGAAGATGTCCTGGGTTGCAATTCTAGGGAACCCCAGCCTTTTCTACATTAATAGAGATGAGGGATCAATATTCAGTAATGAAAACAGAAAGAATAGTCAGAGGTATAAGAGTAAAATCAGAAGGCACAAGTGCCCTCCCCCAAAAATAATCAAGAAAGAGGAAGTGGTCAATGGTATTGAAAGCTCCTGAAAAGTCAAAGATGATGAGAACTAAAACATGTTTTTGGATTTGGGGACAAAGAGGCCATTGGTGACCTTAACAAGACCAGTTTATGTGGAACACTAAAGGCAGAAGCCAGATTGCAATGAGTTGAAAAGCTAAATGTAATGTGAGAAAATGATGATGTTACATTCTGAATATAGCTGGATTCACTTGCTTACATTTTTATTGTGTGTCTGCTCTATGCCAGATGCTCTGCTACACACTGGGTTTGATTTGGTTAGGCTTTGTGTCCCTACCCAAATCTCATTTTAAATTATAATCCCCAGGTGTTGAGGGAGAGACCTGGAAGGAGGTGATTGCATCATGGGGGTGGATTCCGCCATGAGACCTGGTGGTTTTATAAATGGCAATTTCCCCTGGGCTTTTCGGATATTAATGAGAGTGGTTTAAGTGTCGGCCATGGGATCTTAGCTAGATAGAGAGAAAAGTGAAGGGATCAGGGACTGATGAATATTAGACAATAGAGTGAGGAAGCTACCTTTTAAAATGCAAATTTGCATGTGTCATGCTTGCATATAAAGCTTTCCAGTTGCTCTGAGTAAAAATATTTTTCAAATCCTTAACATGGTCTATAAGGCCTGCTCATTCCTTCTGGCTTCACCTCATGACGCTTCTTCCCAGACACTCTGGTCTTTTCAAGTGCTGTTTTCTGGGCCTGAAATGCTGATGCCCTCACCTAGCACAAAAGCTTTATCAAGTTAACTCAATTTTCAGCATTTAGGTATCAGGTTAATGTCACCGCCTCAAAAAGAGCCTCCTTTGTCCTCAGAGTGGCTCCATAAACTTTTCCTTCATAGCAATCATTACAAGTTATTTGTATTTGTGTGATTTTAAAAAAATTATTTTTGTATTTCTCCCACAAATGTATAAGCCCCAGAAGCGTAGCAACGATGTAGGTTTTGCTACTTATTATATTCCCACAACCAGCACTGTGCCTAGCACATAGTAAGTGCTTAATAAATGTTTGTTAGATGAGTGGACAAATAAAGGAGTTAAGCAACTTGACCGAAGTCCTTAATTGAACCTACTAAAAATAACAACATTGATATTAATATTTATAAAATGTATTCATTAAACTTTATGCCTCTGTGACATTTTCATGTATGTCATAGTGGGTGAAGGACACCAACAGATACAACAGGTGGTGAAGAAGACAAAAATTTAAAGAGATGATGATAGAAAACAGGAAGAAACACGGCATGGAGGTCTGGAGGTTTGGTACGCCCTGAAGTCTCCCCTGAGGTTTCTCCCACGGAATGAGGGTTGTGCCAGAGCCAGATGGTCTCCTCCACAATTACAAGAGCCTTATTCTATTCCAGTCTCTCCTCCTGCCTGGCCATTGTGGAAATTCTAACTACACGTAAGGCTGTTCACAAGCAGTGGTTCCAGAACAGACCCTGCACTTTCTGAGTATTGACTGCCAGACTAAGTGAAGAGAAGGTCAGTTTCTCAGCAGGCCCGAGCCTGTCTCAAGTCTAGGCCTGCCCATCTCTTCTGTGAGTATCTTGAGTATTCATTGGTATCACGATGCCTTAACCTATTACCTGAGGATTTTGTGTGTGTGTATTTTCTTGTAACCCTATGGCCCTTCTTCCATTTTGCTGCTAGACAATGGGCCATCTACTGGCTCAGAGGAAAAAAAAAAAAAAAGAAGTGTTTCTCTGACTTAAGTTCAAATATATAAAGCCTACAGGGAACAAGGCATTCTCAGGAGAAGTTAATAGATTTGAGAGGATACGCAATGACGCAGGAACAACATTTCCCACTGCAAAGGATCATTTGACGGGTCAAGAGCAGTAAGCATCCCTGACTATCAGAGGGGATATAAAAAACATGAGCTGCTGGTTTGTTTTGGATGGGAGACAACAGCAATCTCAGGGAAGTAGAGATTGCTGCCCTTAGTTGCACAGAGAGCTTGAAGAAGCTTCAAGATGTCAGAATAGAAATGGCTATGGGGTGTGGCTACAGAGTTTGTCTAGATGCATGGGCCTGAGGCTGCCTCCAGAGCGTCCCCAGCCCAACTTGATGTGCACCTAGGGAATGATTCCAGTATGCTCATGAAGAACACAGAATTGCTGAAGGCCCTTGGATAGCCCCTCAAACCCCACCCCAGGACCAGTGACATGCAAGGGCCTTAGGAAGAACTTTGTCAGCAAGGATAGTCACTGGACCAGAAGGAGCCCTTTGGATCGTTGCAAGATCCATCCAAGCAGCAATCTGAGTAGTTCAATCTCTGCAGGCCAATGGGACAACAGATCTCAGTAGATGACAACTTGGATACCTGTCTACTTTTCCTAGCACCTTGGCCCCTTCAAACTTAGGCCAGACGCTATGGAAGAGGAGAGGGGGAGGTCTTTCAAATGCCTAGTATTATATTTCTGCCACTCGGATGAATCTAAACCTGATATTATTTGTAGACATTCACTATTTTCTATGTTAAAAAAAATACACCTTTATAAAATTAGAAATGGACTTATATTTCTTGCCCACTTGAGTTTGTGGACAGAGAGTCACATTCCACACCATATTGCTATTTTTTCCTGCCTTCACGTCTGGTCTCCACAGCTAGGCTGTAAGATATTCAAGGCTCCACAGTAACCGTCTTTTTTTTCTACCAAGCACTTTGTATATAACAAGACATATTTTGAGAGAGACCCTATGGAATAGGATGTGAATAGTTGTTTACACATTATCAGCTGGAGTATCAGTTCAAGGGTTTCTCAGCTCTGATTTCATTTATAAGGTGTATAGTTTTCCCCCAAGTATTCATTCTTCACATCAAGAGATAAATATTTGTCAAGCACCACCATGGACAAGGCCTTGCTTCTACCTCTTCCTGGGGATGGAGTCCTTGTCCTCAAGGAACTTGTTACTGGAGATGAGGACAAGTTGTAGCTGATTGCACTGAACATGCATTGAGTTTAGGACAACACGTAGGAGGTTAGTTGTCTGTTTTTAAATACACGGATAATCTGATTGCAAAAGTGATAAATGTTTAATTGGGAACACTTGCAAAATATAGCAGTAAACAAATTGTACCCATAAACTCAGAACTTGTAAAAGTAATCAGTGTTAACAATTTGGTGTGTATCATTACATATGCTCTGTAAAAGTGCATCATGATCTATTGGAATTTGTTATTTAAAGAAACCCCTGATATACTGCAGTGAATGAGTGTGTGTGTGTGTGTGTGTGTGTGTGTGTGTGTGTGTGTGTGTGTGTGTTTGCGAGAGAGAGAGAGAGAGAGAGAGAAAGAAAGAGAGAGAGAGAGAGAGATTTGCTTTCTCTTGAAAATGGGAAGGTGTTATTATTAGAGCTTCAGTGACTAAATGTATTCCACGACCAAATGAAATAAACTTGAAAATGTATTGCAATTAGAAAAGGTTGAAATTCAGGTTTCTGACACCTGGGTAGGGAGGAAAACCAAATAAAACATATACCTGAAACTTATCCATGGCATATCCATGAAAATAGTTCTGATGATTAACTCACATGTCACATCCTCACTGACCATCTCCTATGGGGCCTCAGGCAGAATTAACCAGCTAGTCCTTCAGTGCTCCCAAATATTGGTACTATCTATACACAATAATATATTCATTATTTTAATAAAATAATTACATACAGTTATTTCTATGTAATATTTAAAGGAAGAAGAGTAGTGTTATGATTTTTTGGATTTAAATAGCCAAAGCCTAATTCCAGCCCTACCAGCTAGCTATGTGACCTCTGAAAATCATTTAGCCTTTCTGAACCCATATCCTCATCTGTGAAACAGTAATAATAACACCTCCTTTATAGAGCTGCTGTGAGAGCAAAGTAGGACAGTATTTGTAAAGTGTTGACCCACCCCAAGACACAAAGTCAGTAAATAATCAGTATAATTATTATTATTACAGAACTTGCCACATTGCATTTCAATGACTGGATAGGAATGACTCTCTCTTTGGACTATGAACGCCTAGACAGCAGGCTCTGGATCCTGGCTTCTGTCTTTCCTAGCAGAGTAGCTCATAAACAGTAAGCAATCATAGGTGTTTGCTAGAAGATACAATAGCTATAGAAAGTGTCAGACCAAATGCTTCCCCCACCCCCAGAGTCCTGTATAATTACTGAGCTATCTAGAACAAATTCTAACAAAACATTAACTCTTACAATCAACATTATAGAAGGTCATTTCTACTTTTAACATGAACTAATACTTACTAAGCACTTAATATGTGCCAAGTTTTGTTCCAGTGCTTTACATTTTATTTAAACTACTTTATGAAGTGGATCTTCTCTAACACATAGGGAAACTGAGGCCCAGAGAGGGTACTGTGAACTCTGTAATTCCTGAGATTTTGTTAAGGCCCCCAGAGAGTAAAGTCCTGACTCTTTGTCCTTTCCTTTACCAAGGCAGGAGGTGAGGTAGAAAGGCTACCATATATATAGTTTTTTCTTTTATTTTGCAGAGCATCTCTCTTTTCTTTTCTAGAAAAACAAACAAAAGAAATTCTTGCTTCATTCATAATTTTACGCCTGCTGAGGGTTCCAAATGAGGTCTCTGGAAGGATTTCACTCCTGCAGAGCCCTGTTCAAGGATGCAAATGAAGGTTACTATACTCCACTGAGAGTCAGAACCACCCCAAGCAGTAATTCTTATTGAGAGGGATTTGAAATAGACTTTTAATACAACTTTAAAAGTATGTAATTCAAATCTCATCCGTGTGCATGAAACAATGAAATCACCTGTGAAACCATAACATTATCAATAAGCTAAATAAAATTGAGAGTGGAGGACATTAAGAATTTAAAAATGAACTTGCTCTCAAAGAGAATATTTTATCTCATATGATCCATATTGCCATGTTCATGACATTTATCAATTATTGTCCATGTTGCCTACATGAGTGAAAGATATGTTTTAAAAATAAGACTTGGAATTACTTTACTTCAAGTAAGCTGATTGGAATCCTTCCAGATTCCACATTGTTGCTATTGACCAGAAGTCTTCTGCCTTGGGAAAATATTTTTATTTCCTTCCGCTGTTCTAGATGTCCTACAAAGACCTGTATTAGAATGGGAAACATTTTCTGAATCCCAAAGGAGTCCCCCATTTGCCTGAAAGAGACAGCTAAACCGTGTTGAGAGTCCATTCAAGAAGATGATGTCTCACAATAATTTTTTCAAACATCCTGTGCATACTTTCTTCATTCAGAGTCACAGTTGCCATATGATAGATAAAATGTGGTTCTAAAGAGTATCATATAATTTTTCTTCTTCATACATCACAAAAGATGCAAAAAAAAAAAAAGTCTCCTTTAAGACAACAATTGTGTAGTACTTAGCCTGTTTATTTTTAAAAATCTTTTCTTAAAGTTTACTTCCAGAATTAGACACAGAAACAGCAGAGGCCACTATACTGGTTTGAGATCAATTGCTACTTTTCTCTGAGGAAATAAATTAATTAAAAGGAAGGGGGGAAAGGCTACGTCCTTGAAATATTTCCCCCTTTCCTTTGCCTGATTTTCACTAACATTCCCATAACAATAATAACCTAAAACACATTAAGTAGAAAAACTACTTCCATCTAGTGAAGATATCTTCTGATGTACTAATAAGAACATATGTGAACTATATGGTAACTTTTTAAGCCAATTAATCATAAAGGTAGTTGGTGCCCGCTCAGGAGTGCTTTCCGTAGCCAAACAGACAGCCCTTCCTTGGAAAAATACTTTTAAAAATACTAACGTTGTGGAACTTCATTCTGGAATTGGGAACAGGATTGCTTCAGCTTCAACTTTTGGAGGAAGATGATATTTGAATGGACAAAATGAGAAGTGGAGTGCACTAAGAATGGCAGGTAATGCCTCATTATACACAAATAATATGTACTCATTGAATGTTTGATGAATACATGTTGGAGAATGTTACTAGCATCCTGTTTAGGGCCATTAGGGATACTCCAGAAGTAATAAGAATCACTTAATTCCCTTAGGTGTGAGTTTATCACTTCTTTCCTTCATTGATTCCACAAGTATTTACTGATGCTTACTATGTGCGAGGGTCTGTCTCTGGGGGGTATACACCATGAACATCATGGACACTTGAACTTACGGAGCTAACAGAGTAAAATATAGAGAGAAACAGGCCAGGCGTGGTGGCTCATACCTGTAATCACAGCACTTTGGGAGGCTGAGGTGGGTGAATCACTTGAGGTCAGGAGTTTGAGACCAGCATGGCCTATGTGGTAAAACCTGTGTCTACTAAAAATATAAAAAATTAGCCAGGCGTGGTGGTGGGCACCTGTAATCCCAGATACTCAGGAGGCTGAGGCAGGAGAATCGGTTGAACCCGGGAGGAGGAGGTTGCAGTGAGCCAAGATGACACTACTGCACTCCAGCCCAGGCAACAACACTAGACTCCATCTGAAAAAAAAAGGTAGAGAGAAACAAAATGAAAAAAAAAAAAGCACAATCATAAGCTAGTCAATAACTACAAGTAGTACCACTCTTCCTGGCTCTGGTCCTGCATTAGGATATGCCCAACGTGAGAAGAAGGGTTCTCTTGCGAGCTCTGCCCTACCCCATTCTCTGTCTTATGTGCCTGACTAGTCCAGCCTTCAACATCTGAAGCACTCAATTAAAAAATGAGATGCAGAAGAGGACCACTGCACTGGGGAGGGGGGGAGGGGACTGTCAGGATAATAAACACATTTTTTATGCTTCTGTTGAAAAATGCTCATTTAAGTGTATTAGGCTTCAGTTATACTTGGCCATATCTACTATCAGAATGATCAGACAATGTAAAGTACACTGGTTTCCTTGAGAACAATGGATTTATGACTGGTTCTGTAGAACAGTGATGATCATACATTTCTCCTGTCTTTTCTCACTCCCCTCCTCCCCACCTTTTATCACCACTCCCCTTTGTTTTGCCTTATATAGTTCAGTGAAAAAACAGAGTTTGAAGTCTACATTTTCAATAAGCTTAGTTCATCTTATTCTCATATATAAACAACCTTCACTTCATTTGTGGTTCTATTAAAAGGGTGCTGTGTTTCTGTAATTTTCTATGTTAAAATGTAATAATTTGCTTTTGATATATAAGGTTTCTCTACCATGCAGAAGGAGGAAGCTTAGTTTGGCTTTATCTATTCCCTGAGGGAAGTCCCTGACCAAGGGATTGCTTGAAACACTGTGAAAAGGTTAAAATTAATTTTAACATTGCACCAAATATTGAAGGACATAGGACATACACTTTTTTTTTTCTTTGAGACAGTGTCTCACTCTTTCACCCAGGCTGGAGTACAGTGGCACTGTCTCAGCTTACTGCAACCTCTGCTTTCCCAAGATGATTAAAATCAGATGCCTAAAATCTGACTTTAGGCATTAGATTTTAAATGTCTGTGCTGTTGAACTGGAATTCACACTTAGGATTCAGATGTTTGGATGTTATTTCACAGCCTGTGTTGAACCTACTTTGCAACTGGACCCATTGTTGCATGTGTGAACCACTGCTACCTTGCCTATTAACCAGTGTGACCAGATCCTGAAGTATGGGTATGGGACAGAGTCAGTTTGGCAGCATTTGGGGATGGCTTATTCCTTGTTACTCCCCTGGGCAGGATCATGCAGAGTCAGATGATAGCAGAAAAGCCAGGCAGCTATAGGAGAGCAATGCCAGGTGGCCCAGTTCCACACCAGGCAGGTGGAAGCTATGCTGTTGGACCATACTGACATACAACTCCAGGCCACACAGTGGAGGCATGGCAGGCTGGGGAACACAAAGAGCAACAGACTTCTCAATTAGAAGGGAGGAGGCTCTTGTGAAAGAAATGTGTGTTTGTCTGTGAATTAATAATCAGGTGTTACAATCAAAAGCTGTGACTCAAATTAAGGAAAGGCATTCACACAATATAGAAAGAAGACCTTTGATGCTCACTAAAGTGCATTGTTAACATGGCCTCTAGAATAAAGTATCTCTGCTGGGCATGGTGGCTCATGCATGTAATCCTAGCACTTTGAGAGGCCAAGGCGAGTGGATCACCTGAGGTCAGGAGTTCAAGATCAGCCTGGCCAACATGGTGAAACCCTGTCTCTACCAAAAATACAAAAAAATTAGCCAGGCATGGTGGTAGGTGCCTGTAGTCCCATCTACTAGGGAGGCTGAGGCAGGAGAATTGCTTGAACCTGGGAGGTGGAGGTTGCAGTGAACTGAGATGGTGCCATTGCACTTCAGCCTTGGGTGACAGAGTGAAATTCTGTCTAAAAAAAAAAGGAATAAAATGTAAAATGTTATACACTCTGAAGTGGTTTAAAATTAATTTTAACATTGCACCAAATATTGGAGGACATTGATGTATTCACCCTTTTAAAAAAATTTTTTGAGACAGGGTCTCACCTGTTTGCCCAGGCTGGAGTGCAGTGGCATGATCTCAGCTCACTGCAACCTCCGCCTCCCTGGCTCGTTATCCTTCCACCTCAGCCCCCCAAGTAGCTAGGACCAAAAATGCTCACCACCATGCCTGGCTAATTTTCTATGTATTTTGTAGAGAGGGGGTTTCATCATGTTGCCCAGGCTGGTCTCGAGCTCCTGAGCTCAAGCAATCCAGCCATATCAACCTCCTAAAGTGCTGGAATTACACTGCACCTGGCCATATTCTCCTTTTAATTGCATACTCCTCTTGTTTTTTTAAATTCCAGTGTTCTGTGATATAGTAGTTACCTAATGCTACAATAAAATTATCCCAGCTCAAAACAACAAGTTTATATAATTTCTGTGGGTTTAAGCCAGTCAAGGTGTAGCTTGTCTGGATGGTTCTGTCTCAGGGTCTCTCATGAACCTGCATTTGAGCCCTGGACTAGGGGCGCAGTCATTTAAACATTTGTCTGAATGCTTCTGAGATGGCTCACTTAACATGGCTGCTGGCAGGAGGCCTCAATTCCCTACCACATGAAGGTCTCCAAGGGCTGCTTTAGTGTCCTCACAACATAGCGTCTAGTTTTTCCCAGAACAAGTGATCCAAAGAGCCAGCAGCCACGATGTGTTTTATTACCAATCATGAAGACACACACACACCTCACCACTTCTGCCGTATTTTAGGATTGAGTCATTAGGCTAGCCCACACTTAAGTGGTGAGTGGGAATTAGGTTCTACCTTTTGGAGGAAGAACTGTTGAAGAATTTGTGGACACATTTTAAAACTTCCACATATAGTACTCATCTAGGATGTCAGGAAATGTGGTGTAGTCAAGACTGGGTCCAAGAATTATGAGACCCAGAGCAAAATAAAAATACAGAACCCCTCTTTAAGAATTTCCGGGCAGTGATAACAGAGCATTAATCCAAGTGTGGGTCCTTTTAGGCATTGGACCCTGTACTATGGTCCAGGTCCTACCCAATGAAGCCAGATGTAGCTATAGTGGTTAAGAGCATGAGCTTTGAAATTACGAGTTTGAATCCCAGCACACAAATTTGAGTCCCACTGCATACAAATTATGTAACTCTTGGGAAAATTAATCTACCTGAAACTCAACTTCCATTCCTCGAAAAGGGGTATAATTAATTTACCTTTCACTTCGGACTCTTATGAGCATTAAATGAAGTCAGTATTGTGTCTGGCTTATTACTGTAGGCATTTGATAACTTGTTGATATTACAATGATTACCTTTAAGGAGCTTTAGTGGTAGAGAAGAAAAAAATGACTGAACTGATAAATCGGATTGGTGATTTAGCTGATTATCATAAACTCCTTAAAGTGGGAATAGCATCTTATGCTCTCTGCAGTACCAACATCTCTTTGACTTAGTGTGGATTCATGCATTCATGACTTTGAAAAATGTGGCCTGTAAGCTACAAAAAGAATGGCTAAGAAAACATATTTCAGAAATGGCATGTTTTCAGCATTCTAAAAGGTAGGAACAAAGCGACTGCTTTAAGGAAGTCCACATAAGAAGATCAATATTTCATGGGCTGTTGTAATACTAGGCATTTATCAGCACATTAGATATGGTTGCCATGAACTACTTTCTATTAATAACTTGGTTAATGAGACTGAATATTAAACAGGAAATTTCTCATAGCAATATTCTCCTTGGGTGACTCAAACAACAAAACCAAAAACCATTCCTGAATAAGGTCTTTATAGTGGCAAAACGATTTTATGAAGCACTTTATAGCTTCAGACAAGCCTCTGCTTCCTTTCTTATGCAGTTGAGCACGGCTCAGTAAAAGCCAACAACAATCCTCTGGCCTTTGCACAAACCCCTCAGCCATAGCTCAGGTGTGCCAGGGTAGGCGCTGTAGCAATCCCACTTTGAAGGTTCTATTTCAAACCAGATAACTGACCTTTTAAAAGTTGACTGTTTTCATAAGGACTTTCTTCTATTAAGCTCTTAACCAAAGCATATTGCTGAGCCAAGACATCTTTGCTCATCTGACAAAATCCTATGTGCCAGCCCATGAAGTGGAGTCCACGGAATCCACGAAGTGTAGTACTGGGCTTTGAATTACTACGGACCTGCTGGGAGAGTGAATGCAGATTCCAGAGGTGCTGCACCTGCCTCTTCCGAAAAAAATGGTCTCATCAAAGACTTGAGTAAGGAAAGTAGGCAGAGGTGCTGATTATTTATCTGGATGAGCAGCCAAACAGGAAAGGTTAAGGAAACTAGCAAGAGTTGGGTTCTTTTCACAAACACATTAACATCAAAAAAATAAACAAGCCAAGTATAAGTGTGATTACACATTTTGTTTCTTCTTAACTCTAGGCGGCGTTGTGTTCTTAGCAATAGTCTTCTTTTTCTCAAAGAACTTTATTTATTCCCCAATCCAAAATTAGTTCCTTAATTTGAAACAGCCATAAACAAACATTACTAAAGAAATCCCTTGGGCTCTTTTCTCCCACACCCTATCCCCCCACACACATTTTTTCTGCTGCTTTGTTTGTTCTCAGTTCTTTTTCCCTTTGTGCCGAACAGAAGGGCCTGCAGTGGTTTGGGTTTCTGAAATCTCTTCATAAGTTTCTTGAAAGATATTTAAATTCCATTTTGACAGGAAAAAATTAAATTCACATTAATTTCCATCAATTATGAATTCAATCTAAACAAACTTCAGTAACATCAAAGTATAGATTTTAGTTCTCTACTGGTTTCGAAGGTTGCTCACAGCTCTCTAATTCCTTTATTGGCCTACTCTAGCCTACAGCTGTTTGGGGAGTATGAATGGAGCCTCTAGTCAGAGCAGCTGTTCCAGTAGCCTTGGAGAGAAATTCCCTTGCCCCTCTTCCTCCGCTACTCCTCTCTTCATTTTCTTCTTGATTTCCAATCCTTGCCAACCCCCTTTCCTCCCTGCCTTTCTGCATTCCGCCTCCGTTTTCCACTCCATATCAACAAAGAATCCCATAGCCATTTAGCTTTCCTCTTCAAACTATCCCAACATGGTCTTCATAAAAGGGAATGTGCTGGTCATGTCCCCGCTTGCGCTGGCCTTTCCCCTGCTCTGCTCTCTATCACAGGGGACTGCATTTTCCAGCTCCCTTGCCCTCTGGCTTACGCATAGACTGAGCCAAAGGGAGGAATAAACAGAAGAGTGGAGAGTGGGAAAAGGGAGGAAGCCAGGGAATTTCACCTCCTCTCTGTCTGTTTTGATGGTGTCTGTGGCCATGGCTGCTTCTTCTCTATGATTTTAGCTGCTGGCAAACAGCCCCTCCCTCGTTGTCTCAGCATCTGCCAGGAACGCCCCCCACTGTGCTTCTGACTTCTCCTAACATCCAGGCTCTAGTAACATCCCTGGGTTCTGGTTCTTCCATCACAGGTATAACAAGTTCCTGGCCAGGCATGGTGACTCACGCCTGTAATCCCAGCAATTTGAGAGGCTGAGGCGGGAGGATTGCTCGAGCCCAAGAGTTCAAGACCAGCCTATGCAATACAGTGAGACCCTGTCTCTACAAAAAACTAAAAAATTATCCAGGTGTGGTGATGCACATCTGTAGTCCCAGCTACTTGGAAGGTTGAGGGGGGAGGATTGCTTGGGCCAAAGAGGTTGAGGCTGCAGTGGGCTGTGATTGTGCCATTGCACTCCAGCCTGGGCAACAGAGTAAGACCCTGTTTCAAAAACAAACCAAACCAAACAAACCCAAAACACCAAAAAACAAGCTCCTGTATTAAATTCCCCCTGTTTGAGACACCTACAGTGGTTTCTATTTTCTTAATTCGGCCCTGACCAAAATAGGGGGTTCAAGATTACAACAGCATCTCAGATAACATCAGGTAACAGTTCTCTAGAGCAGAATGTTGCAAGGCATTACCTTATTCTATGCTCCTTGGAGTTCTTTTTTCCTTTCTTTCTTTTTTTTTTTTTTTGAGACAGAGTCTTGCTTTGTCACCCAGGCTGGAGTGCAATGGCACAACCTAGGCTCACTGCAACCTCTGCCTCCCAGGTTCAACTGATTCTCCTGTCTCAGCCTCCTGAGGAGCTGGGATTACAGGCGCCTGCAACCACGGCTGGCTAATTTTTTTTATCTTTAGTAGAGACGGGATTTCACCATGTTACCCAGGCGGGGCTTGAACTTCTGATCTCATGATCCACCCACCTCGGCCTCCCAAAGTGCTGGGATTACAGGATTGAGCCACTGCACCCAGCCCGGAGTTCTTATACACATGATAAGCCACAGAAACAAACAGCTATTAAAATTCAATGCCCAAGGTAAGTTTGGGGTGAAGTGAGGTGGGAAAAATTAAGGAAGCAGATGGAGCATAATTTCCTGCATGTACCTGGGGCATCCTTTTGTTTCCACTCTCCCAAACATGGAGCAGAGAATTTTCTGACTTTGCCTTGCTGCTGTGGTTTTTACAGCAAGATGTTGCATGAGATTTACAAGTCATTTTCCCTTTCACTCCCATCTGAGTGGGTATGTCCTGCCTGCCTCACACCACTGCCTCAGTACTCCAGTAATGTGTTTTTCATCATCACGTCTAGTAATTTTGAATCTTACCTGATATCAACATCTCCTGGCTTATAAATGTGGGAAATATTTGCTATGGAGAAGGGATTTGTAGCACTTTGTGAGTCAAAGGCCTTTTGGAAGAATCTAAGGGATGGGCAAAATCCTTTCTGCAGAGAAAAATGCACACACACCATGATTGCAAGTGAGCCTGTGTACATCTATGTGTGTGTATGTGGTACATACACACACAACCACACACACTTTGGCATAAAGCTCAGCAGGCTTGTCAATCCCAGATTCAGAACCCTACCCCTGCCATGTATGGTCCTTGGCCATATACTATTCTTCTATCCTCCATTCAGAATGCCCTGGGCGGTGCCTATGTATGTAACTATAGTTTTATAAATAACTTAATTTCTTCCAATTTACCTCCTTTTAAGTGATGAATTAAATTCCAAAACATGAAATCTGTCAGACCCTATTTTTGTGTCAGATACTTTGGACTCACCCTAAGGAAGATGGTTCCATGTTTTACTTGTGTAAAAAGATGTCTCTATAGTGATATTAAAGGATTCTGCATGTGAAACTGTAATTTCCTCCTGTTGTTTTGAAATATGCCTCTTTCTTATTGGCACCACATGAGATAAAGTTCTGTGACTAGGGCAGAGATTTATGAAGTATTATTGTTGAATATATGTGTATGTTGCTTTCCTGTGGTAAAAGACCCATAACCCAAGACTTCCATTTTGGGATTGATTTGGGGCCTAGTGTAACATGTACGCTGTAATAAGTCACAGCAGATGCTGTCTATTTACTTGCTGCTGTCCCATGTGGGTTCCAGGGTAGATAATTTTGCTTATTCTTTTGGCCTTTGCTATGGTTTGTCAAAAACTGGACTCATGTTCATAACTCTGAGAAGTGCTCAGCTGTGAAATAAGTACTGAAAAGATGAAATACAATTGATCCTGAGCCATTGTGATTGTTCAATCCCATGAAAGCAAGAAATAAGTATTTAAAGTAACCCAATAAATCTTCTCTTTGAGCTTAAACATCTAGAAATTTAGAATACTTATAGATTGACTTATACAGGAAGATTAGGAAAAACATATGTATTGGCTCTGAAGTAGAGATTGGAGCTATTATGAAACATTGATGAGAAGTTGAGTGGGGTCAGCCTAGTGTATCTGTTTCTGCAGAAGTGGGAATTCTTTAGCATCAAGGTTTGAGAGGGTATACCAGAAGTACAGGAGATGTCAGTTCAATCACTGTCTAGAAATGAAAAATCCACTTTATTTGAATCATTGTAGCTATTTGTTATATTTTAGCTTTTTAGAACTATTACACAAAAATTATTGGGGTTTGCTATAAAAAGATGCAGTAATCTTTCAAAGTGAGTGATACAGCTGTAAAGAAGCTATGAAAGCAGATGCTGGGAACGCTTGTTATTCATTCATTCATGCACGTATGCACACATCCATGCATGCAACAAGCATTATTGAGTGCTTACTATATTCCAGGACTTATGTTAAACACAGCAATAGGAAAATAAATAGACATGATTCTGCTCTCAAGTTTGTCTCAGTGTAGTGAAAGAGACTGATAATTGAATAGGTAGTTTGATAATAGTGTGACATACTCCATGATAGAGGCAACAGAATTTTATCAGAGCACTGAATAAGTGCTCTTTTCTTGTTTGGGGGATCAGGAGACCTTTTCAGAGGAGGCAATGTTTTCTATCTCTATTAAAAATGCCAAAAAAAAAAAAAAACTGGGCATGGTGGTGCACACCTGTAATGCCAGCTACTTGGGAAGTAGAGGTTGCAGTGAGCTGAGATCACACCACTGCATTCCATCCTGGGTGACAGAGCAAGATGACTCTGTCAAAAGATGTGTGTGTGTGTGTGTGTGTGTGTGTGTGAGAGAGAGAGAGAGAGAGAGAGGGAGAGAGTGTGTTGGCCAGGGGAAAGTGGCGGCGGGAGAGGCATCCCAGGCAGCAGAGACAGAATATGCAAAGGCACAGGCATAGAGTCCTGGAATGAACTGATGCAAAAGCCCTGATGGGGGAGTGGTAGGAGAGATGAGCTGGAAAGGGAGCACAGATCACAGGTGTGCCAGGCCAGTAATAGAAGATCCTGATGTCACAGCCTTCAGGATAGGAGGACAAGGGCAATGACTATAGAGAAAAGAACATGGATCTGTGAGGCAGGTAGGAGGTAGAATAACTCTGGAACTCCCAGAAAGATGGATTTAGATTACAGAAGGGGAGTGTTTGGTAGAAGAATGTTTGCTTCCCACTTGAATGAGTGGAATGATGGTGGTGCCATTCACCATGATTAGGAATAAAGGACAAGAAGTATGGTTGCAATTGGGTGGAGATGGTTTCTCTTCTCATGTGTGTCTGAGGTATCTGTGAGTTTCTGTTCTGAACATGCTGAGTTTGAAGTAGATGTTCAGTAGACACTTGAATACATGGAATATGAACTTAAGAGATACCAACTTAGAAGTCCTTGGAATTTAAGCCTTGGTTGTGGGTGAAATAGAGAAAACAGAACATGAAGGAGCGCTAACATTTAAGGGGGACAGGCAGAGACAAATAAATGTTAGATAATTCATAGCAAGAATGGTAAGAGGAAAATAAGAAATGGGGGACAAACAGAAGCCAACGAAGCAGAGAGGCTCAAGAAGGCAGTAGGGGCCAGGCGTGGTGGCTCATGCCTGTAATCCCAGCACTTTGGGAAGCTGAGGCAGGCAGATCATGAGCTCAGGAGTTCAAGACCAGCCTGACCAACATGATGAAACCCTGTTGCTACTAAAAATACAAAAATTAACCAGGCATGGTGCCATGTGCCTATAATCCCTGCTACTCAGGAGGCTGAGGCAGGAGAATTGCTTGAACCTGGGAGGTGGAAGTTGCAGTGAGCTGAGACTGTGCCACTGCACTCCAGCCTGGGCAACAGAGTAAGACTCAATCTCAAAAAAAAAAAAAAAAAAGAAGGCAGTAGGGTGCCACATGTCAGAAGAGTCAAATGCTATGAGGAACCAAAACTGCCTTTAAGATGTGGCAACTTCTGGGGTGCAATGGGAGGCTGAGGTGGGAGGATCACTTGAGCCTAGGAGTTCGAGACCAGCCTGGGCAACATAGTGAAACCTCTTCTCTACAAAAAATTTTTTTAAAAAATTAGCCAGGTATGGTGGCGTGCCCTGTGGTCCCAGCTACCCAGGAAGCTGAGGAAAGGGGATAGCTTGATTTCGGGATTGTACCACTGCACTCCAGCCTGGGTGACAGAGTGACACCTCATCTCAAGAAAAAAAAAAAAAAAGAAAAAGAAAGGAAGGAAGGAAGGAAGGAAGGAAGGAAGGAAGGAAGGAAGGAAGGAAGGAAGGGGGAAAGAAAGAAAGAGATGTGGCAACTGACAGATCACTGCCAACCTTGGCAAGATTAGTTTTGACATGGTCATAAGAGCAAAGGACTGGAGCATGAAAGGGAAGTGAGAAAGTAGACAGAAACCATATACCAAACTTTTAGAAAGTTGACTGGTGGGTACAGATGTTAAGATCCAGGCTTCTTTTTCAATAAACATAAAAATTTCACTTTGTTACCTCTAAATTATGATCAGATAGAGTCTCTTTCTCCTGGAAAATCACAGCTCAAATTTCTGGATACTTCCACCTACCCAACTGATTTCTTAAAACTTTACTTATTTATATTATAAAAGCAATCTTTTTTCAAAAATATATTTATAGTATAGTATACCATAAAACATCATCCACTACTTAAGACTTTGATATGCCCACCACACATTGAGGTTACTAATGAAGACAGAGTTCACCTAAACATTTCAGGGACAGGGGTTGGAGGGGTATAATCTTTAGTTCCAGAAGTTATTTCAAAAGTAAGAAATTATGGATAAACTATTGAATGGAAACCAGGTAGAACTACGTTGTTTGCAATAGCAACCAACTTAGGAAACAGCTGATTTGGAATTTGAAGATTTCATATGTATTAGTTTGGGCTGCTATAATGAAAACACAATAGGTGGGGAGACTTTAAAAAAGTTTATTTCTTATGGTTTTGGAGACTGGCAAGTCCAAAATCAAGTCATTGACAGATCTGGTATCCAGTGAGGGGTTGCTTCCTGGCTGGTAGGCAGTTGCCCTCTTGCTGTATCCCCACATGGCCGAGAGAGTGAATGTTGGTCTTTCTCTTCTTATAAGGAAGCTACTCCCGTAATGGGGGTTCAGCCTAATCATCTCCCAAAAGTCCTGCCTTCTAATACCGTCCCATTGGGGGTTAGTGTTTCAACATAAAATTTGGGAGGACATAAACATGCAGTCCATGATACCATATATAAGTCCTCACATATATGTAGTGGGCCAGCCTTTTTGAAGGCTCTAACAGATACATGTACCACCCCCTCCCCCATCTCTATCAGCCCTACCTAAAATCTTGACTTTATTCTCTCTTTTGCATTAAGGCAAGCCCATCAAACTGGCCCAGGGATCTTGGATGCATTGCCCTTGGCAGATTATGTTTCTTCTTTGAAATTCTCCTTTGAAATGGACCTCATTGCCAACCACCACACCCGCAGTGTGGAGCCTTCGCCCATATTCCTACCCATGCTGCCCACTCTGCCTACTACCTTGGACACATGATTTCATGATATGGAAAGAAGAATCTCTTCTGAAAAACAGTGCAATAACGAAATCCAAGGACCCTGCACTCAAAGCAAATGTCCTCCATGGGTGATTCGTCTAAACTGTCACTCAGCATGAGTTGGTTGTTAGATTTGCCAGTCTCTAACCCGTCCTAATGGGAAAGATCACAAAGTACTGAAATGTTCCGATGGAAGGGTGTTAGAACAACCACTCAAACAACATTTATTTATTTATGTTTTCAGTTGAACCAATTCAGAAAAACAACAAAAATTTACAGGCCACATATTTTGTCCAAGATGAAAATAGCTTTATTATTTTTTCTTGATTGTAAAAAAATGCACATTTATTAATACAAAACTTGAAAGTTATTTGTATGAAAAGAAGTAATAAAGCTTGAAATCCAAAAGTTCATAGTGGGCCACAGTTTAAAAGGCAATTCAAGTAGTTTCTTTAATATTTTACTTGACTGGCTAGAAAAATGTTGATGAGTGACTTTTGGTCACTAAATTTTTGAATATTTGAAAGTTGATATTTAAATGTTTGTAAAAGAGGAACATAAAAGCCTTTTTCTAATCTTTTACTCAGAATTGAAATCCTGGATTGTGCTGTAGTCCTTGAGCCCCAGGTTGCACATTATTGATCTAAAAACACTTGGAACAACACAAGAAGGGTGAAGAGGGCTGAAAAGGCCTGGGGGAGCCCCGAAGCAGCATCAGGGCCCTCATTGCCTTGGGACTGGAGGGACGTTACAAAGGAAAAGGGAATATATCCAAGGTGACAAAGACCTGAAGCTAGACCCTACCTTCTAGGAGGCCACAGACCCTGACTATCATGTCTACCATCCTGTTGTAGTGACAGGGCTAGCACCAGACTAAGTAGATACTCAGAAAATACTTCTTGATGTAGGACAAATTTCATCTATTTTACTCTTTGGCCCTGAGGTAGTGGTACCTGATCACAAGTCACCAGAATGGAAGGAGTCCTCAGGGTTGAGACAGTTCTATGTCTGATAATGTAGAGCAATTACAACACCCATCAAAGTTACCCAGTGGGACCAGAAGTATATGGGTACCAAGAAGCTTATGTGCCAAAAATAGAGATTCTTTTTCCCCTGCCCAGGCTAAACCTTCAGGGTAATAGTTGCTTTTGGCTGATAAAGATTTATAAAGAAAACTATAAAATTATAACACATGATTTACAATTTAATGAAACTATGGGCTTGTAGAAACATGCAAGTCTTTGAAGGAACCCCTCAGAGAGCAGATAAGAGTCTTGAGGAGACTAGAAATGAAGGACTTTTTGAAGCAATTTATAGACCCAATGCACCTGAAGGGAAAATGTTTGGGGCCCGTGAGCTGTATCAAGATTATCTCAGGTCCAGACTCAAGGTTTATGGGAACTTTGTAGAGCTCCCAGTCACTGAGAGGGAGGTTGGGGTGGGTGAGGTTGGGGCCTGGCAAGAGGGCCCCTGAGAGTGTAAGACAAGCTTCTGCTCCCTGCTGTTATTCATATTGGCGTGAATGGATTTCAGGAAAAATACCCACTATGTAGCATGTGTCTAACGGGAAAGATTATGCAGGCATCTTTTTAGTAAAGCCCATGCTTGTCTTGGGGAGTTGAGTTGCTTGTCAACACTCTGACCTCCACGGTCTGAGTCTTCCTCTGCATGAGGGGGGCTGTGCTTTGGTGCTTCTCTCTATAAACATTTTCCAACTTTATTCAAAGCTTAAGAAGATTATTCCTGTGAATCCATCAGCAAGAACTGCTTTTGTCCTACCTTGTGCTCTGAAAAGTCTTTAATGAGATCCATCTGAAATTCTTGGCTGAGATTATAGACTAACTTGATTTACCTAAAATAATAATAACTCATGAAATGAGTTCATCAATTTAACACTACTGAGTACTTTCTATGTTCCTAGGCTCTGAAGACACAACAGTGAACCAAACTCCACCCTCAAGGAGTTTCTCATCTTGTATAGATGTCAAGATTGAGAATGTGCACTGAAATAATGAGCAACTAACCTTTTGTTTATATTTCTAATTTAAATTTTGGTTTATTCTGTCAGTGGTCCCTAAACCTAAGGTTATGCCATTTGGGTTGTTAACACATTGGGATGTTTTTGAGTTACACACAATTATCATTCTCTATCAGCATTTTCATATGCTAACACCTGTGATGAATGTATGTGCCAGATCAAATATGTGGATTTAGTTTTAGGGAATAAAGCAGAAACAGAATATTACATCGTATGTTTGCTAAGTTACTTTTCATTTGGTATAGGCAGCCAGTATTTTTTTTCTTTGCCATAATATTTGCTTTTCCTTGCAGTACTCTTAGGGTCTCCCCAGCAATGAGATGACAGCTCCCCAGTTATCATTAGAAAAATGAACATGATTTTTTAAAAAGATTGGGGAAAAGTCTAGCCATTTTTCAGATTGATTTATTGTTTCACAGCTAGGTTTTACCATAACGGCACTAACATGCTGCAGCATGAGAAGAAATAAAAGAGACAATTATTTTACTAGTTGAAATGACAGAATGCTAAATTATAAAACGCCAGGGGAAAAAATTTAGGCAATTTAAATTTCCTGGCAATGGGTCTATAATTTATTTGAGGCTCCGAGTACTCTGAGCTGTAGCGAAATGCATTTTATGGAGAAAAAAAATCAGTTTTTTTCACTGCCTGATTTTAGTGTTCAAATTACATTTTTTTAATATATAAAGAACTGTTTTTGATTTTCAAATAGTCTAGTACAGTACCTACAAGAGACCCTATTTGTGAGCTTTTCAAATCCTCTTTTTATCCTCAAATAGCTTTAGTAAATTTTCTCCCTGCCTGGGATAAGTTCCATCAGACTTTTTACCTTCAAATATTCTTGATGTCATTTATTGCTGAGTCTTGGAGGCTGACAATGCTATAGAAACATTTTTTGTAATAATCTGCATTTCAAATAATACTTTAAAGATGAAGCACATATTTTTAAAGCACTCTTTAAATGTATTAAAAACTATTTTCTTTTGTATGAAGCTATTTAAGAAATAGCGAACTCGGTGCTTACTGCATTTGGAGCACTATCCTAAATGAAGAGACATATGCTAAAGAAATAATACAGTACACTTGACCTTTGAACAACTTGAGGGTTAGGGACAATGGCCCTCCATGCAGTCAAAAATTCATGTATAACTTTTGGCTCCCCAAAACTTAACTACTAATAGCCTACTGTTGACATATTAGCCTTATTGATAACATAAAGTCTATTAACACATATTTTATATTGTATCAGATATTGTATTCTTACAAAAAAGTAAGCTAGAGAAAAAGGAAATGTTAAGAAAATCATAAGATAGAGAAATTATATTTGCTACTCATTAAGTGGAAATGGATCATCATGAAAGTCTCAATCCTCGTCCTCTTCACATTGAGTAGGCTGAAGAGGAGGAGGAAAAGGAGGAGAGGGTCTTGCTGTCTCAGGGGTGGCAGAAGTGGAAGAGCTGCAGGAGATGGAAGGGAGGTAGGAGAGGCAGCCACACTTGGTGTAAGTTGCCTGCCTCAGTTTCATCATCTCTAAAATGGGATTATAATATAACCTACCTTGTTGGGCTGCTATGCAGCTTCAGTGAGTTAACACATATGTAGAGCATTTAGAATATTTTCTAGGACAGTCAGCTAAAACTGATCTTATTATCTCCATTCTGGTGTTTACAAACTGATTGACTAGTTTTATCTAGAGGCCTACTATCTAGTTGGAGAAGTCAAACATCTATAAGAGGAAAAGGAAAAAGATTTCATGACCTGGGGCAAATTAATAGGTACTGAGAGGATGTGGCATTCAGATGCTACCACAGTAAAGAAAGCAGAATCTAATTCAAGACGATGGTCAGGAACAGGCAAAAACCGAATTTAGTTTGAAAGGATAAGTAAAGGCTGGGAATGGTGGCTCACACCTGTGATCCTAGTGCTTTGGGAGGCCAGGAGTTCAAGGCCAGCCTGGGCAACAATAGTGAGACTCCCATCTTTATAAAAAATACAAAGAAATTAGTCGGGGGTGGTAGCATGCACATGTACCCCTAGCTGCTTGGGAGGCTGAGGAACTAGGATTGTGGGAGGATTATTTGAGTTCAGGAGTTCAAGGTGACAGTGAGCTATGATTGTGCCACTGCACTCCAGCGTGGGTGACAGAGCGAGATCCTGTCTTTATTTTTCAAAAAAAAAGGTAAGTAAAGTAGGTGAAGACTAAGTGTTTGGGTAGGTAGATGTGCAGAGAAAATACAGCAAAAACAAAGACTGAGAATATTTTATTTTATTTTTTGAGATGGAGTCTTGCTCTGTTGCCCAAGCTGGAGTGCAGTGGCATGATCTTGGCTCACTGCAGCCTCTGCCTCCCAGGTTTCAGCGAATCTCCTGCCTCAGCCTCCCGAGTAGCTGGGATTACAGGTGCACACCACCATGCCCAGCTAATTTTTGTATTTTCAGTAGAGATGGGGTTTCACCATGTTGGCCAGACTGGTCTCGAACTCCTGACCTTAGGTGATCTGCCTGCCTCGGCCTCCCAAAGTGCTGGGAGTATAGGCATGAGCCACCATACACAGCAAGGCTGAGAATTTTAAAGATAGAGAGTCTTTAACATATTCAACATGATGTAAAATACCTAAGGACAGACAGTATGGGCTTCTGGCCAAAACTGTAAACTTAGTTGAAGACAGGGCCAGTAAGAAAATCTAAAAGTATGACTTCCAGTCCACATTTATGTTTGCTACACCAAAATGAGGCAGAGGCAGGTCATATGGTTCTTTCGTCAGTCTTCTTCCCAATGTTGAACTCCTTTTAACTTTCTTTAAAGGGCGCAAGTAAAACCAACTAAGAAAAAATAAGTCTTACATGCTTAGAGGTAATTCTCTTACTGGGATACACAGGAATATGCTTTTCCTTCTATATTTTCAACAAGGATGGTAAGATTTCACTTAATTTAAATTGTTGCATGTTTTCATTGAGGCAAAGCACACTTCTTGTATTCTTCTACTGTACTCTTGTAATTTAATGATATATGTTTTTCACCCTAAATATCAGTAATAGTTTTCTACTTCTTCTTCTTTCTTTCTGTTTACTCCAGATAGACGGAGAAAGTAAAAAAGGTCTTTGTAGTTGATGGATTTGTTATCTTTTTTTTTTTTTTCCGAGATGGAGTCTCGCTCTGTGGCCCAGGCTGGAGTGAAGTGGTGTGATCTCAGCTCACTGCAACCTCCACCTCCTGGGTTCAAGTAATCCTTCTGCCTCAGCCTCCCAAGTAGCTGGAACTACAGGAGTGCACCACCATGCCTGGCTAATTTTTGTATTTTTAATAGAGATGAGGTTTTACCATATTGGCCAGGCTGGTCTTAAACTCCTGACCTTGGGATTCCCCTGCCTTGGTCTCCCAAAGTGCTGGGATTACAGGCATGAGCCACTGTGCCTGGCCTATTATCTATTTTAGACAATTGTGAGAACAACTTTAATCTGCTTTTATAATTTCAAAAGGTGCTGATTGATTGGTTTTTGAAAAGAATGGCCAGGAAGGTAAAAGTATTTTAAATGAAGACATACATGGTATGTCTTCAGAAGTCTGGTTTTCAGATTTATGAAAACTGGATAAACAGTATTTTTAAAAGAGAAGCATGATTTTTCTCTATAAATATTTTTGGCTGATAACTTGTTTCAGTTTCTCAGTGTTCATTAGGATAAGTTCTACAGTTTCTATTATTTTCTTTTTTGAACTTGCTAAAAACAGGGAGAAAGTCTCAATTGTCCCTGCTATGCTAGGTCTTTCTAGAGGTAGAGTTGTTCTGACATAACTGTGTCCTATCCCTTTCTTGAGTCAGGAGTTTCAAAACTTTTCTTCTAGCAGCTATCTCTTTGAATAGACCTACTCAGCACATAGTTGTCTCGAACCTACTTTTTCTAAAACCTGGCCACCTTCTAAGATCAAAAGTTTATAGAAATCTCCCACTCTTCAATTTGTTTACATCTTATATTCATGAACCCATCATCTGCATTTCTGCTATATTTGAAAAGCTGAACTAGACAGTAGAGGTCAGAGGTTCCGTGAACTGCCAAACTGCCATAACCAGTCACTTTGGAACCTAAAATCAGGCAAGCAAAATGGAGAAATGAGTCTAACACATGTCACCAGGTAGCAGGTTCATATGTTGTCTGTTGTAAAGGCTGGGGTCTCCAGGGTTAACATTATGATAGGTTATCAAGGTCTGAGGTAGTATGTTTGATAGTCTGTGGTGAAGACTGTAGAGTCAGGCTGTCTAGGTTCAAATTCCAGCTCTGTCGCTGTTCCAGATGTATACTGCTATCTAACAACCATCCTGATGACAATCTTGTATAATTATTGTTATCACTCACGTTTCTGGGGCAGCGTGGTCAGTCAGTGACTGTGGCAGGAGTCCTTTCAAAAGCTCACCAACTCACATGCCTGGCAAGTTGTACTGGGAGTAGACTGGGTCCTCAGCTGGCACCATCAGCCCAAACACCCTCACATGGCCTTCCCTGTGGCTTGAGCTTCCTCACAATATGGCAGCTCGGTTCCAAGGGGAGTGTCCCAAGGAAGAGCCAGATGAAAACTTTGTCTCTTTTTATAACCTATGTTCAGATGTCACATAGCATCACATCCGCTATCTTCTATTTGTTACAATCAAGTCCCTAAGTCCAGCCCATATTGAAAAGGAGGGCAATTAATGTCCATTCTCTAATGGTAGTCTTCAAACCAACATAGCCATGTATTTGCTGAAGACCTCTCTGTCCTTGGCTTTGCTGGTCTATAAAACAAGGATAATGAGAGAAGCTTACCTCGCAGGTTTTTGTGAGGATTAAACAAAGAACGGTCCTTGGTACCCAATTTATGTGTTAGCTTTGGCCATTATCACACTACCTGTACATCTGAAGTGAAGCCGATGGTGACATCAAGGTTGGAATGATGGGATAGTTCCCAGCAGATACAGTCTGTGAAGGTCCCACCTTTCCAGACTCTACTAGTGGCATCTGACGAATCCCAGCGCCTGTGGGAACAGTTACTGTATATGGTGCGAATTCTTTGGTTCACCTCATTTTAGTGACAGTTTCCAGATATAGGTCAGTCCATTTAAACCTGGCCCATTTATGGCAATTTGTTTCATTACAGGATAAAGTAGTTAGAACCATGAGTAATAATTACTGTGTCTACAGTGCTTTTAATGCCTCAGCCAAGTAATCCTCACCTCACCCAGTGAGTAAGTTTGAATGCGAACCCTTCCCTTTGCGGGGATGAGGAAACCAGGACTTGGGTCAAGAGGATTGTTCTAAATTCTCTAATGAGGCAATCGGGCTGAGTGAGAAGGTGGGTGGGTGGGTGGGTGGGTGTCCTGATTCATCTATAGGTGCCCCTACATGCCTGTAGAATATACCCCATCATTGATCATTACTCAGCGCCAGTGAACATACTCTATTCAAGTACGTATCGGTATTTGAAATTGCTTTAAAATTACCTTTCATTTACCTATAACATAAAGAATTGGCCAGTGTCTATTTTCCACAATCTGAGATTAATGTAATAGATACTAAAAGCCTTGTAAACGAAGACACACCACATCACTCAGTGTAATTTTTTTCTTTTTCTGTGAAATTAACATTTTCTGATATTCTTGGCATCCAAACATTTTCATCTTGGGGAGGAGGAAAAATCGAGACTTACTCCCACTTTTTGCCGGAATGTGCCCCCAGGCTGGCTTCGAGTTGTCAAACGTTGTATTTCTCATTTTACGTCAGTGAACCTGGAAGCAAAAAAGACTGCGTTCCGTGGGGGCCGCGACGGTAGCCCCTCCTTCCCTCAAGCCTCGTCCCATCCAGGCTCGTCCCGGGTGCGGAAGGTCGGGCCGCAGACCCTCCAGGCGCGGAGGCCGCAGCGGCGCTCACCGGGGGGCGCTGTGAAGCCGGCACCGGGCGGCCGGAGGTGAGTCGGCTGGGAGGAGGCGGTGGCTCCCGGTCCGGCCCGCGCGCCGAGGGGCGAATCCCAGTCAGCGAGGTCGCTGCCCCCGCCCCTCGGCCGGCCCCTCCGCCAGCGGGAGAGAGGGGAGTGGCCGGGCTCCTCCTGCCGCCGCCTAGCACTCCGCTGCCGGGTGCGCACGGGAGTCCCAGCCGCGGCGCGTGGAGGCAGTGCAGGAGCTAGGGGCGCGCAGTCGGCCGGCAGCCGCGAGACAGCCTGAGCCGAGCAGCCGCGGCGGGAGCCCCGCAGCCCCGGGCTGGGCCCGCGTCCCGGAGCGCCGCCGGAGAGCGAGGACGACGTGGAGGCGGAGTGGCGCCCGGCGAGGTAGCGCCCGGCGAGGTAGCACGAGCGCTTTCCCTCTCGCCCCTGCCCTTCCCGCTGCGTCCGGCCGCGGCCCCCGAGGCGCTCGCCCCGCGCCTTTGTGCCCACGGTCCCTGGCCCCGTGGCACTTCGCGGGCGCGGGTCAGCGGGCTCTGCGGCTCTCTCGGGGGAGGCGGTGCTGCTGCGGGAACCGCGCACGCTGGAGGTCGCGGAGGGTGGTCGTGACTCTGCAGTGGCTTCGGGGGCGGCAGGAGGGAAGAAGGGCTTGTAAACTAAGTTGCTCTTGCTTTGCCCCATGCCTCTCGTACCTGTGGGCAGAGTCGAGTCTCGGCCCCTCGTGTTCACCCACAGCCCCTCTATCCCTCTGGCCCACAGCTGTTTCCTGGCCCCTGGAAAGACACGGTGTGGCTTCCTCTGGGCAGGAAAGCGGAGGGAGAACAATGGGGCGTCCTGGGGAGTGGGGTTCAGGTGCGGTGTGCCCAGGCGGCGGCGGGGGAGGAGGGGCCCGGGACGCCGTGGGCCTCCCTGCGCGTGCAGCTGCGCTCGCCTCCTTTGTTCCGCCGCAGCGGAGGGGGCTGCCCTGGGTCTCGTTTCCTGCCCGGGATGGGATTGATTCACGGTCCCAGAGAGGGAAGGGGAAGGGGGCGGGGCTGGAGCCCCGAAGTGTGCTGGGGCCGGGAAGAGGGTTGGGGAGAAGGTTGGGAGAGGGTGATGAGAGCGCGCTGGATAGGTAATTACAAACACACAACATTTTGTTCAAGGGCCTGTGGGTTTCTGGAGCTTATTTGTAGTGCTTTGTTCAGGCTGCGGCCCTGTGTTTATTGCTGCAACAAGTTGTGTGCTTCTTGAGTTTCTGGCGCTCCCAATGTTAGTTTGCTCAAAGCAAATCTTGTTAGTTACAGTGGAAGAAGCCTTTTTTTTTTTTTTTTTTTTTTTTTTTAGATTTGAAAAAAGTTTGCTATGAACTATGGTATTTGTGAGTATGTGTGTGCCTCTGGGTCTGTGTGTGTAGCTAGTGGATATTGGCTGGAATGAATAAGAGACGAATTTTATAGAATCAATTTTGACGTGAATTTTTTTTTCTAGTATGTTACAGTTTTTCCAGGACTGTTTGAGGCGAGAAACCACCAGAAAATTAGACATTGCTATAAATAAGTGAATCAGATTACGAAACACAATTGAAAAACCCTTTTACAGGCTGTCCCAGAAAACGCACCACACACACCAGCGTTGGGTTTTGAACTGAGGAGATCTGGCATTCAAGTGTTCTGTGCTTTCACTCTCTATGTGAGGATCATCTGAAATAAGAAAGAAAACACTCCATTATGGTGAATAGTTTTTTTTTTTTTTTTTTTTTTTTTTTTGAGATGATGGAATTAAATGTAGCATGTCAGACATTTGTTAAGCGACCCTTTCCTAGATTGGAATCGAGAATCCCAAAGGATTGGCTGACCTTCGGAGGGAGCTGTGGGGGATTGAATGATGTGTGTTTTCTGAATGGGGTATTCCAAGCAAAACCGTTTTGGGAGGAGGCTGACATTTCCAGGCATTCATGGTTTGTGCCTATGGGACACTGGTGGAAGGATTCCCAAAGTCGGACTGAAGATTAGAATCACTGTGGTGGTAATTTAGGAGACATTCTGTTGTAGTAGTCTGGCTGCAGACAGGGTGGGGAAGTGGCCCAGAGCTGCCTCTTTGACCAGCTGGGGGGTCCACCATTAAATCACCCCTTTGGCCATTTATTTTGAGGTGAACCAAGTTTGAAAGCCTTTTAACCTTACAAGGCGAATTAGGAGCTTGCTGTGGGGGAAAAAATGTCTCCTGCCCACTACGTGGTAATGGAAAAGGGCTGAATGAGCTACTGCTGAGGGTTTGCCTTTGTCGTTGGGGATGTGGTCAGATTTTCAGGCCAGGCTGAAAAGCACTGTGACTTGTCCTCAGGAGCCATTATGATGTGAAGTTGAAATGGGATGGTGTCCAACTGTCAAGCTGTTTGTCATTAGAACTAACATACTGCCTGGCAAAACGTTGCGCCAGGGCAGCTAACGGAGGGAGACTTTTTGTTGTTGTCTTACCATTTTGGACTTTTCATATATGCTATGAATTGTTTTATAAAATACAACACAATTGAATTCCTCTCAAGTACTCATTGTTCTATACATTGACAAAATGTAAAGCATATGAACATTGCTGCTCCTGGAGATGTGGACAGACAGAGGAATCCTAAGTGGCGGGTCTCTGGTCTCCGGTCTCTGGCCGTGGATGCCTGATTGTGTGATAAAGCTGGCAACAGGCTGCACTCCCTTCACAGGATGAATCATTACTTTGTCAAGCCTAGAGTTAGACTAACTTTCCCTGATTGCTGCACAGTTATGCAAAGCAAGGAGGAAGGTCTGACATCAGTGGGGAAGAAGTGGGGGTGAGGTGGGTGGGTGGTGTTTGGCTAAGAAGGGATCTTCAGCACGTAGCATCCCATGTTTTTAGCATTTGTCCTTCTTTGGGTAAGATTGTCTTCTCTTCTACCTCCCTTCTACTGTTTTCAATAGCTGAATATTTGGATTTTAATTAACTGGCCTAACAATAATTATAGCTATCATTTAGTAAGTGTTCATTACATGCCACGAGTTTTACATATATTGCTATATTCATCGTCACAACAGCTTGAGAAAGTGGGTGTTATCTCCATTTTCCAGTGGAAACTGAGGCCTGGAGGAGTTAAGTAACTTGCCCCTTACACCGTACAGATGCTCCCAGATTTACAATGCAGTTATGTTCTGATAAACCCATCATAAGTTGAAAATATTGTAAGTTGAAAGTGCATTTAATACACCTAATCTACCAAACCTTAAATGTGCCCCAAATGCTTGCATTAGCCTACAGTTGGGCAAAGTCATCTGGCAATACAGTCCACCGTAGGGTATTGGTGGTTTATCCTTGTGATCATGTGGCTGACAGGGAGCTGTGGCTCACTGCCACTGCTCAGCATAGCCATAGAGTATCGTACTGCATATGGCTAGCCCCAGAAAACATCAAAATTCAAAATTCTGAGTACAATTTCCATTGAATGCCTACCATTTTTGCACCAGTGTAGAGTCAAAAAATCCTAAGTTGAACCATTTTAAATTGGGGACCGTCTGTGCTTGTGTAAGGAACTGGTAAATGGTGGAAGTACTATTTGAACTCATTGTAAGTCCATACTCTTTAGGTATCCACTGTAAGGCATGATAACTTCTAATAATACGAATAACAATAGTTTGATTGTCTAGTTGATTAGCCCTTTGCAGATGTCAAATTACTTTCACATCTATGATTGTAGAAGATGGCTCCAAAAACCACTGAGTTAGGTTTGGAAGGCCAGGTTAGGACATTACAACTCTTAGAACTGTATTGCTAAAGAGCTGTATGTTATGGCCTTTTTGAATAAGCTGTAAGTGAGTGAAACTTTATTTTTAAAAAGTTAGACTACCAACATTTAAAAATAAGTTCTTTCTTCCAAACATTTAAAAATGATAGAACAGAGTAGATCTATTGCACTCAAGGTTTTTATGTTTATTGAAATCCATTTTAAGCCCTTTTTATCTTATGGCCTTTAATAGAACATTGCACTTTGCTTCTTAACTGACACCCAATGCCAGAGTGTCTTTTTAGAAGAGAAATAAGGAGGGAAGGAATGTACTTATAAAGAGGAAGTAGGACATCAGAATTGGAAACACTCGCAGCAGCAGGCCATAGATTTTTCCCAGCACATGCTTTTTGTCCTGGCAGTTGCCTTTTAGAGAAGACATTCTTCCTTAGGGAAGTGTCAAGGGTCTTTCTTTACAATATCCTCTGAGATCATCAGATTTCTGAGCTCTGTGGGAACACACATTCCGAATGACTTTTGTGCTCATCCCTTCCCCACAGGGGAAGTGAACTAGTTTAGGCATCTGCATGAAAAGGGAATAGCAGTGGTGTCTGTCCTTAGGGGGACATGGAGAGTGGCACTGGGCAGGTGGTACCAGACCTTGACACCAAGTACAGGAGCAGAATGGAGTTTAACACTTGGCATCATGGATGATTTGTGGATTCCTCTGAATGCTCCTGGGCAAATGGAAAAGTCAATATTGTTTTTGTTTGTTTCTAAGATAAGAATTTGAAGACTGGAAGTTCTGCCTTTACTTGTTTATTCAAGCTAGGACACCATTTGGGATCTTCAAGTTCTTTGGTATAGGTGACAGTAACTTTAGTCTCCTCAGGCTATGAAATTCTCCTCCACTGGATGTTTTAGCTGTTTGCCTCTGGAGGGGAGGCAGACACATGGTTTGCTAAGCTTCAACAGGTGAGCACCTTCCAGCTTACCATAAGCAGCGCAGAGGAGGAAGAAGGATGCTTCCCAGCATTTGGTAGGTCTTTGACATTCTGAGCATCTTCTTCATCATTTCATATTTTAATAAGCACACAGGTCATGCAAAGCAGTGCATTAGACACATTTTAAAAGGAAGAAAGGAAATCCATTGTGCCTTCAGAGACGTCATAGCAGGGCAGATGGATGCATCCCGAGAGTGGATGTTGGTGAAATGAAGAAAATGGCTGTGACATCTGTGGTGATCAAGCCCAGGGGAACACTTGCTTTTGAGACAGAAGCTGAGAGCAAACAGAAGCGAGAGAGTGGAAGAAAACTGAACACAGGTGCCAGCTTCTTCTCTGACTTAGGTTTTATTTCCTCCAACCTCCAATGATGTGAAAGGGTTTGGGTTCAGAACCCTGACTGAGGTCCAAAAATGATATATAAACTACCATTCTATGGGAGAAGGTTTGAATAGCAGTGTCTTCCCTGGTGCATGGCAGGTCCTTGCTCTCTTCTCCGCATACCTGCCAGCATCCCGTGTTCAATATGACTGTCAGTTCACCCCCACTCAGGCTGTTAATAGACTTCAGGCATATTTGCATTTTAAAAGGCTCTTGTGGACAAGACATGCTAAGTCTCCAAAGAATGAATCATTCATATTGCATTTTGGGATATTATTCATGCTACTGTTTATTAGGCATTGGGTGCTTGCTTTGTGATAGGCCTCATGCTGGGTACTTTCTGTAGGTTGATGTCCTTCTCATCACTATCATTTAGTAGGAGATATTTGTAGATGAGGGAATTGAGTTACTAGCCCAGAGATCAAGGCTCAAAGACCACTCGCTTCCCAGAACAACAAAATGCCACCAGTTAGAGTGTACTGTGCAGCTTTGAATGAGTACTGTGAAGCTTTGGGCAAGTACTTTAATTCTTTGGGTGAGTACTTTGATGCTTTGGTTACTTTTAAGGAGTTCATTTTAAGGAGTTAGAGGGAGAGCCCACCCCACTGTCTGCCTCCTTCCTGGCTTGTTTCCTTTGTCACCTGGAGTCAGGGTTCTTGCGGGTGTCCTTGGCTGGTCCAGAGCTAGGAGAATGGTTGAACTGCTTCTCAGTTTGTCCTTTTCTGGGTGTTCTGGCTTCCCAGTCCTGCGTCATTCTCCTTCCCCAACTGAGGGAGACAAGATTCAGCCTGCCAGTGAGAGACTGAGTAGCCTGTCCCTTTCTTAGCCCCCACTGGCCATGTCTTAATCTTCAGGAATCGATTGTCATCTGGGAGTTTCAGGAGTTTTTCTGATCTCTGGTCTCCAGTCTGCCTGCTAGCAGGCATCCAGCCTCGGAGCTCATGATCTTTGATGTGTGAGAATGCCGCGGTGTGGGTGCCATTGCAGAGCAGAGCTGGGCCTCGGGAAGAGAGTTGGTGTGCAATCTGTACTCTTTCAAGACAGACAGATTTAGACATAGCAGAAAAGCAAAAATTGACGTTCTTCTTTTGCTTATCAGATAAGCAACTGGTAAGTTTCTGAAAATGCAAGGTGCCTGCCTTTCCTTGATAACTTAGAGAACCTTAAGAGGAAACCAAATCTCTGCCTTCCGGGGACTTTCAGTCCAATTCTTCCTGGACTCAAGATGCTTTAAGATTGCACAGATGGCTTAATTTTGCTGTGTTAAAATGAAAATGTATTAATGTAGTTCAGAATTGTACATTACAGGTTTTTAAAAAAAAGAATGCAATATCTTTAAAGATTTTTTGGAAAATTGAATTGAAAGAACAGTGGAACAGATTACTCGTTATTGGCATTATAGCATGTATACACATCATTTACCTACTTAATCTTCACTAGTTACGTGAAGGCATTTTTACACTGCAACCACAACAACAAAGCTCCACAAAAATACACGAAGAAAGTTGATAGCAAGATTCCTTAAAATCACTTATATTTTCCAGTGTACACCTTCTTTCTCCTCCATCGTTGCTGCTTCTCTTTAAATTCTGTATTAGATCCTGAAATGCTATTTGTGATGTTTAGATTGCAAATATACTAGATTCCTAGCTGATCATTTTTTTCCCTTATAAGTGCTTCAGAGTGATTGGTCACTGTTTCATTCATTTTAGACCCACGGTCTATATGCTTTTACAAAAAACTTAATTTTCATAGACATTGGGCCTATGCCAGTTTGCATGGCTTGTTATTTTTGTGGTCCTCATGTAATCGACTTACAGTCCTAATAGGTAGATCACAGTTTTGAGCTACTCCTGATACAGTGAGCTATCTAGGAAAAAGTTATCACTTGCTGGAAAGTTTCAAAGTGCTGAGAGCTATTCATAAAAGTATGTGAACTGCCACATTGGTCAGGTTCAAGGCTTATCTGCCCTAGTATTCTGCAGGTATTCTGTGACATTCAGGGAGGAAAGTAGAGTTAGACTTCTTGTTGTCAGCTTTATAAAGGTTCGTAGATGTCTCCTCAGTATATGTAATTTCATGATCTCTTAAAAACCTCTCATCCACCTACGGAAATTCATCTTGAATTGTTTATTTTTATCCTAGATTGACACATTTCACACTTTTCTTTAAAGGTAGAACTTGATTATATTGGTATTTTTATTTCAATTTTTCAATTTTTGGAGTGGCAGAATGTTGTTATTGAAAAAGATCTTAAAGGTCTCCATTGTAACCTCTTCATTTGTACTTGAGATCTGCTCAACTCCTAAAGTTAATAGGGACAGATCTGAGAAACTGACTCCAAGTCCTAACCTCTTGCTTATTTTCTTTCTAGGGGGATATCTGTCTCTCCAAACTTCTCTAAATCCAAATTTATTACCTCTTACCTAATAGATGGTTCCCTGTTGACTTCACTGTTTGTGCTAATAGCCTTTTCATCACCATCTTGACTTTGGATTCTAGAACATCGCCTACTTCCCCATTTTCTGTGACCCTTACATTCTTCCTGTCAGTCACTATGTCTGATTTATTGTTCCCCCTATCTTTGCCCTTTCTTTGCAAATCCTCAAGCCCCCATTCTGGTTCAGACCTTTAAAAGGCTGAGTTACTGGAATGTAGTGTTACCCAAAGTGGGTTGTTCCATAAAAAATTAGTAAGCTGGAAAAAAAAAAAAATCCTACCCATAAAGTTGGTAGATGTTCCTGTAAAAAGGGTTCCTTGGCCAGGTACATGTTAGAAGGGTTGGTTTAACAGTGTTTCAAATAAGTTTCTTTGGAGAAGAACTTCTCCTGGCCTTCATTTGTGACTGTGTACTGTGAATTCCCAAGAGAAAGATATAGTATTCACATATCCCAACTTATTTCACCATTGTACCACGTTTCGGGGGATCATTTTGTAGATTACACTGCCGTAGTCACTTCATTGTACCTTTTTTGGTTCCATCACTGCCTGGCTTCCTGTGTGAATGTGGATTCCTTGTGAGCCGTACTTGGTTCACTCTCAACTGTGTCTTGAGCTTTCGCCTTGTTGTTCTGAATCATTCCTTCACCCTGGAAGCCCCTCTCCCCTATCACATTGGCACATCTTTCTTGCCCAGCTTTGTGCCCATCTTCTCCGTTAATTTTCCCAGTCTCAGGATGCCCTTGTTCTTCTGAACTCACAATAGTGTTTCACAACTTAAGAGAGAAAATACTTGAATCACAGCGAAATCTTGAAAGTAACCTTACACACTCATATAGTTAAATTATTGGAATTCCCACGAACTTCCATTTTCCATATTTGCATCACTGGATGCATCACGTGCACATCCCGTTCTCCTCTGTTTCCCCCCACAGGTTAGTTTGCACATATGTTCAACAAGCTTGTCACTTGTGGGGCTTTTTTCTTTAATTTTGTGTTATTGGAATTGTGTTGCATTTAAATAGAAATTCAAGGAGAATTGAAGTCTTTATGGCTTTACAGCTTCCCATCCACAAACCTCATAAACTTCTTTAATAGGTCTTTTATGTCCTTCAATGAAATTTTATCATTTTATGTGTAAAACTCTTTCATACCTACCTTTTATTAGATTTGTGCCAAGGTGCTTCATGCTTTCTGTGGTCAATCTGAATGAATTATTGAGTACATTTCTGGTTAGTGTTGCTGGTATACAAGAAAGAGATTGATTTTGTATTTGTTTTTAAACAAATAGTTTAAAAATAGTTCTTGATTGATCAAGTTCACATCTAAACCTGTGTTTGCTATGGGAGCCTGCAGTTCGGTGGCTTTTCTAACAGAGCACAAAATAACTTAGCCTTTATTGAAAATGTCATAATTCACTTTAGTTATTTTTCTTTTTAGAGGCAGGGTCTGGCTCTGTTGCACAGGCTGGAATGCAGCGGCATGATCATAGCTCAGTGCTGCCTCAAACTCCTGGACTCAAATGAGCCTCCTACCTCAGCCTCCCAAGTAACTGGGACTGTGACTGTAGGTGTGTGCCTCCATACCCAACTAATTTTTAAATTTTTTGTAGAGATAATGTCTCATTGGTTCCAGGCTACTGGCCTCAATCAGTTCTCCTGTTTTGGTCTCCCAAGTGCTGGGATTACAGGTGTGAGCCACTGCACCTGGCCTAATTTAAAAACTATATGTAATACTTTTAAAAGTAAGGAAGGGGTGACTTCTAGTTATTTAATGCATTCATTTATTAACTCATCAAATGTTTAGGTGCCTAGTATGTTTCAGACACTGTACTAGGTACTGTGTTTTTATTTGAGAGACAGGGTCTTGCTTTATTGCTCAGGCTGGAGTACAGTGGTGCAATCTAGCTCACTGCAGGATCAAACTCCTGGGCACAAGTGATCCTTTTGCTTCCACCTCCCAAGCAGCTAGGACTACAGGCGGCATCTCCTCATCCCACTAATTTTTAAATATTTTGTGGAGACGGGGTCTTGCTATGTTGTCCAGGCTGGTCTTGAACTCCTGGCCTCCAGTGATCCTCCCTCCTCAGCCTCCTGAAGTGTTAGGATTATAGGATTATAGGTAGAGCCACCACACCCATCCTGTACTGAGTTTTTAATGTTGAACAAAACAGATGTGGTTTCTGCTCTCATGAATATGAAGGGTAAGAGACATTGTGGCAATGGACACAGATAAATACATATTCACACATTGGCATAGATACTGTGAAGGAAAACGATGGAGGGCTGTGAGAAACAGAAAGGAAGAGAGAGGGGAATTTAGATTGGGGTACAGGGAGAGCCTGTCTGAGGAAATAAACATTCACACAGCTACCTGAAGGATGATTTGGTGTTAGAGGATGAGGAGGATGGAAGAACTTTTTAGGCAATAAAAAAAGACTCAGAAGCCCCAGGGTGAGACTCTACTCTGAATGATACAAGGATGGGAATCTTAGTGACTGATGATTTAAATCAAGTTATTAAAAATTCTTAGTAATTATCAAAATAGTGGTATTAAACAGTGTTTTACACACTATATGACAAAGTGAAGATATTTATTTTTGGTCAGTATATCCTCCTCATGCGAAATGAAGCTACTTGAATTCAGAGAGCTGCCTCCATGATGAGGCTTGAATGGGGCACTGCCCATGCCCCAACCCCCTCTGCATTTTGAATACTGCCAGTGCTGCTGCCATTGGGTCCTAGCAGCTGCTGGATATTGTCCTGCTCAGAACTTCCTCCCGAGCTCTTCACTAATAGACTGGGTCCTTGCTTCAAGGTCAGGTCAGGTCAGAAGAAGACTGCTCTTCTTCCTGGGAGGGGTGGTGAGCAGGGCCTTCTGTGTTTTTTCCAGTGTCTCAGCCTTCTCCGCTCTCCCTCCACTGTCTTTTAAACACACACAGAGGGCTCAGGCATGTAGTGGGGTGGGATCCAAGCTGAGTTCCACACACCTCATTCCACCTAGAATCCGTGCTCTGTTTGGTCATTGAGGTGTTGCTCTGGGGCAGGCATGACTGAGCTCATGTTGAGATGAGTCCTCTCTATAGTGAAAAGCTGTGTGGTGCAGTGGTTGTGGGCTGGCTTCTGGAGACAATACTGGTTTTTGAAACTTGATTCTTCTGCTTAGTAGCCCTGTGACCTTGGGCTTGTAGTTTAATCTGTGTCTGCCTCATTTTTCTCATCTGCAAAATGTGGGTAATTTTGCAGAGCTGCCTTCTTTGGGTTATAGAAAGGATTAAATGAATCAATACACGTGCAATCTCTGGAACAGTGTTAGGCCCAGAGCAACCACTTGGGGTAGATGACTTGGGGTAGATGTTAGTTACTACTATTCAGTCTTTCCTGCAAATGCGTTCCTGGGGTTCCTCCTCCCCCACACCAGATATTTAAATCTGCTTGAATTGTAGCAATGCACATGATTTAGGATTTCATATGGGGGACTCCTTTGGAAAATATAGAGAGAAATATGGCAAAAAAAGAAATAAAAATGTTAACGGTGATTGCATTAGGGTAGTATATTGGGGTGACTTTTACTTTTAACTCTCTGTTTTCTAAATCTTCTACAATCTGCTTATGTTACCTTTGTACTAATAATGTAATAAAATCGTTTGAAGAAAGAAAAGTCAAGCTGCCAGTATCCAAGTGGTTTGCTAAAAAGGACAGGAGAGAGTGAGAAGCCGGGGTGGGCCTGCTGTGGGGACCTTCACAGGTAAAGTACCCCCATTTATGCTTATAGTTGCAGAAATTAAGTAACGATATTTAAAAGCCTTTAGCAGAAGTATCCCTAAAAGTTAGAAGATGGGGCTATTCCCGGTGAATTCCCTTTATCTGTGAATGGTTGTTTTTCTTTCTGTCATTATTTTCCCTTTTTATTTCTTCCTGTGCCCCCTTAGTGGCCCCTTGCCATCTGTCACTCTCTCATTTGGTCCCCTCTTCCTCCCCCTTCCCCTTGAAAATTCCTCCTTTTGATCCATCTGCTTTACTTGCTGTCATGCAGAAATGAGGCACCCATTTATTGCATTCAAGATAAAGCATCAATTTTATTTTTATTGTAAGTAGATAAATGCAACTTTTCACTCTCAAAAATCTAAATGAAGTTGCCTTTACTTACTTACACCTAGAATTAATTGATTAGTTAACTCATTTGCTGACAAATTAATGAGCTCTGGGGGTCTGTGGCCTCCTAAAAGCACCGGGAATCTTGGAAGCTTGGGTGGCTGCAAGGAATGGAAGATTGAGGGGATGTTGAAGTTAAATTTTTCCTCTTCGCCTATTTTGCATAGGGTTATCTGTGTTGCTACCATTTTGGTCTGTGTCAGAAGTTTTGAACTTTTCCAAATTGAAAGAACAGAATTCTGGAAAATTACTAAAATACATTTTTACAAAGAAACTGTGCCAAATCTGACAAATTTCTTCAAAAGCCCATGATTTTAATCACTGAAAAGTTCAGTGAGCTTTCCAGCTTTTCTTTCATGCTGTTCTTTTTATGTAATTGTGGGTGGAGAAATGGACTTTCCTGCAAAGTGTGTTTATCTACAGGAATTTATTCTTAGCAGTGGTATTTTGTAAGTACCTTAAAAATAGTCCCGACATAAATTTGAAAGAAGGTAGTGGGTTACAATAATGTTACCTGGTATCAGCTGAAGAGCTGTTTACATGAGGAATATTGCTAATTAATTGATGCTGCATAGTTGAGTCTAAAATCTAGTCGAGGTCATTTAAATAAGGGGAAGTAAGGTGATGCCTTTCTATACCTTATTCCACAATTTAGTTTTTTTTTTTTTATCTCCCCTGACAAATGCCTAATTTGAACATATCATAAATATTTATGATAGTTCTTTTTCTGCTTTAAGGAAGTCTGGGGCAACTACAGTAAAATCTAGTTTTATAGAATGTGTATACCTGGACCTTAGCACTGGTTTTTCAAGAGAAGACATCATAGGAATTTTTAAAATTAGAAACAATATGTTTATCACTTAACGATGGGTATGCATTCTGTGAAGAGTGTTGTTAGGCAATTCTGTCATTGTGTAAACACCACAAAGTGGATTTATACAACTCAGATGGGACAGACAGCCTGCTACACACGTATACAGGTATAGCCCACACAAATATAGCCAATTGCTCCTGGCCTACAAACCTGTAAACTGTGTTATTGTACCGAATATTGTAGGCAGTTGTAACATAATAGTTAAGTATTTGTGTAGCTAAACAAAGAAAAGGAATAGTAAAGATATGGTATAAAAGATAGAAAATGTTATACCCATCTAGGGCACTTACCGTGAATAGAGCTTGCAGGACTAGAAGTTTCTCTGGGAGAGTCAGTGAGTGGTGGGTGAATGTGAGGACCTAGGACATTACTGTGTACCCCTGTAGACTTTATAAACACTGTGCTCTTAGGCTACACTAAATTCATGAAACAACAAAGTAATTGCTCTGTGACATTACTAGGCAATAGGAATTTTTCAACTGCATTTTAATCTTACAGGATCACCATTATGTGTGTGGTCTGTTGACCGAAATGGATGCGGTGTGTGACTATGTGCCCTTTTTGAGAATGGCAGCGGTTGTAGCTGCTTGTTAGCTTTTGTCACAGAGCTATAAGATGTTGGCATGACCTTGTATCTTCATCTCATACACACCAATACTGTGGAGGAGGATAAAGTTGTTGAGTTTAACCTAGGCATCCCAAGGGTATGGCATGAGCATGGAAGACATAATGCTGGAACCGCCAGCCCAGTCTTACTACTGGGCACTTGTCGCCAGTTTAAACAACAACACAAAGGTATAGGTAAAATCTTAAAGGGAATTTTTACTAATTTAAGCCATTCGAAGTGACCTGTTTTGTGTCTCATGGACTCTGGGATGTAATACCTGACTGTCTTCTGCAACTTGGATGGAGGAAATGCCCCTTCCTTACCTGGCAGGCAGTGAGCCAGGTTGGACATTTGATTCATAGTCAGCTTCACCTACTCTGTGATTTAGCTTCCAGCTTTACAGTTGCTGCCTTGGCAGCAGCTTGTGCATGGTGATCTTCTTTTCTGACTAGAACAGTTAATAACCCCGGCAGATGTTGGGAGCCCAGTTGTGCACCTGTTTATATGTCCAGTTGGATTTCTTAAAAGAATTAATCAATGTTGAGGATCTCATGCCGAGGGCTACAAGCATAATAGGATTTCGGGGGAAACGTTGTTTTATGGGAGTTTGAGTTGGTATTGCAACAGATGTAGCAGGAGGTGGAACAGCAGCTGAAGGGATGCAGGAATTCTATGGTAAAATGGAGTTTAAAAAGACACTCATGAGCCTACCAGTCTAAAGTATCAACTATGGTCATTTCTGAATATTCCTTTCGAGGCTTTTTATGTGAATGTTTTAAAATATGATCATAATCATAGAGTACATACATTTTCTATATTGCTACATAGTATTTGAAATAAATTTTATAATTATGTATTATTCCATTGAGTGCTATCGTTTTCTGCAACATCCCTTTATTTTGGGGCATTTGGGTTCTTTCTGCCACTTTGCTGTTGTGAATAATACTGCAATGAGCCTTTTTGCACATTTAACCTTTTCTGTATTTTGAGTGATTTTCTGACAGTAGAGATTGAGATTCAGGTGATTGGGTCAAAGATTGCTGTGAATACTTCAATGTCATCAGGTAATGGATAGAGTGACTTGGTTGGTGGGGCAGGGAGAGTTGGAGTCTGGGATAACTCCCTAGTTTCTGGTTTGTGTGTTGTTGGGAATGGTTTACATAGACAGGGCTGGAGATGAGGGGTTCATTTTGGAATGTGGGGCATCCAGACAGTGAGGGAGAGTCAGGGACTGTTGAAATGCAAGGTCCAGAGCTTAGGGAAAAGCCAGGGCCTCGGGTTCAGGTGAAGGGATCATGGGCAGCTACATGTGGCAGAAGGTGTGGATAATGTTAGGATTGCTTAGAGGGTTGAGTGAGAAGAGAGGAAGGCAGAGGACAGAACTCTGGGGAACATCATTCTGTGACAAGTAGAGGATGGAGAAGCACTAAGGAAAATAAGGAGTGTCTGGGGGTGGGATGTGGACAGCCAGGGTTTCCGTTCTTTTCAAGAGCTTACCTTGGTTAAAATAAGACTGAGTGGGTAACTATCCTTGTAGAGCCTGGGGGCAGAATTATTTTGGAGGGTATGATATTACAGTCTTTTTTTCCAGATAGGGTTTTTTTTTTTTTTTTTTTTTTTAATTGAAACTATATAGAAGTTAAGGTTATTCTGTTTGGTGCTGAGTGAGGAGCCTTTACATGCATGGTATTGGGGTCAGGGTTGACTTGTAAGTATGTGTTAAACTCTTTGGCTGTTTGGGGCTTCTAGTATGTATATGTTTACATAATGTTGGTTGTTTTGGGGCTTCTGGAATATATGTCTTTACATAGTGTTTCAGTAGTCTATTGAAATATATCAATATCATTTTTATATAAAAAATATTTTTATTGAAGAGGCTGAATGTTAGATTTCTAAAACTGTGTAAGTCATGAATGGATTTACCATTTAGCTACTTAGAGGAGAAACACCCAGATGTTTCTGGGAGCCTTTGCTTTTTTTAAGAGAGTGAAATTCCTTTTCAGAGAAACATTTGTCTGTGCTGACAATTTGAAAGAGTATGTAATTTTAAATCATGAAGCTCAAATTAATTTTTAATAGTAATTTCTGTGTTTATTCTTTCTATCTTTAAGAGCCAGGTTATAGAATGACATGGGACCTTGTACCCTTGACTCTATGTCTGGTTGTGGATTTGAAGTGTTATTTTTGTGCTTTCCTAAATGACTTAAACACTTATGACTATATATTTGGGTCAGAATAAATATGGTAGTTGGATATACTTTTGAAAAACCAACCAGATTTTTAACCTGGTAATATGATAGTACTGTACATTCTTATAATTGTCTAGACTCCCAGCTTTAGAAAATAGTATGAGCTTTTATTGACTTCCAGACTTGCTGGATTAGTTGGTGTTCCCTTTTCCTCTGTAAAGTGGATCAGCTGATGCCTTAGACACACTGATACTCCAAGCCAGAGGGCTACCCTGTAGTGTGTTCTCGAGTTTCTTTTCCCACCAATTGAGACATATGCTTCTCCAGACTTGACTGTGTTAATTTCCAGACCTGTGCGTACCAGTTGTACTTATTATAGTTTAATATAATAACTTTAAACATGTGCCAAAATAATTGTTTCTGTGAAAATTCACTTGAATGCTTTGGAAATCACCTGATAAGAATGAATTTCCATAAGTGACTGCAGCCAATTTAGGAGTGGCTGAGATAAGTAAAAAATTTGGGGGATCATAAAATAAAAGTATTCTCACTGATATTATCAGTCATTCATGATTGGTGGGTTAAGTTGTGATTATGTGAAACTTGATAGTCTTACTGGCTCAAAGCAGTAATCCATGTTCACACTGTGTGTCCATTGTGGATCGGGGGGGACTCTCAGACTGATGGGGCAGTGACTTCTTGAACATTGCTGGTCCCTGTGGCAGAGGGGACACCTGCTTTGAAGCTCTCATTGGCTGTATGCCTAAATTCAGCAAGGCAGGGTGTAAAGAAGGGGTATGGGGCATTTGTAAAGGGTAATGCAGTCTACCACACATCACTTTCCAGGGCTCTGTAGAGCCTCACCATTCTTTAAAGAAATTGGACTTAGAGGATGATGCCTTGAGGATGGTTTATTAAAAAAAGACCATTGAGTGCTACTACGGCGGACATATACTCAAACAAAAGGCCACTACAACAAAAGATTAGCAATAACTGTATATTTGTAGAGCTTCATTTAAAATGAGATGTTTAGGTATGTATCATTTTTTTTATGACTTTCAAATTTAACTGACTTTAAAAAAATCAACCAAAATTTCAGTCCTTATGCATTTGGATAAGAGAACCTCTACTTTAGTCTTAAACTCTCCTGTTTCTTTTGCACCCTCTATCAAATTAGTTTCCCGCTTTTTATGATGGATTCATCTGTGTTTTCTCTTGGCATATCTCCTGTTTCATTTCCATTAGCATTATCCTAATTCTTGTTCCTCAACTGCTAGATTGGTGTCCCAAGTGAATTCCTTGGTATAATATCTTGCATAGGGCCTGTATGCAGTGAGAAAAAGGCACTCTTTGGGGTAGACACAATCCCACAGCAGCTCAACTTTATTTTAGTCATCATTTCCCCTCCTAGCTGGCCCACTTTTATGCAGTACACAAACTGAACAGCTGTACAGAGCAGTCCTTCTCCCTGCATTTAGTCACTTTCCCAACAAATTCAGACTGCCCATCCTCTGCTTAAGCCTCCTTTAAATTTGTTGTCTCTGTTGTGTTCCAAATCATTTTGGTGGCTCCCTGTCATCTGTATGCAGTGGCTGTCCTCACTTTTTTCTTCCATGGGACCATCACCAGTGACCCTCAGTCTCACTTGTTGCCATCTTGATGCATTGACATAAGTAACGACTGCAGCACACATGCACTGGTTAGGCTGTGAAATGCTTCTCTCTCCCCACCCACCCATTCCCACCACTCTAAAACTATGAGCTCCTGAGGTCTGACTCCTAGTCTAGCCTTGAATTACCTTTCATCCCAGCTTCATTGTTCACCAGGCCCCATACCAACCGTCCTTGGCTACCATTCTGAGCAGCCACCATCTTCTGAATATGTTTTTAAATTTCTTGCTTTACACTTCTTTTCTACTTAATCACATCCTATTCTTTCATCTCTTCAGCTATCCTGTGATTCTTCTGCACCATGATCATAGCTCCACCTCTAAACAGAAATGTTCATCCCTATAGTCCTCCTTTTGAGGTGAATCACATGCCCTATGTGAGCATATTGCATTGGTTGTCTTGCTCTTAAATATTCTTTCCTCAATTAGTTTGCACATGCATGAGAAGCAGTAGATGTGTCTCTCATTTTTCTTCTTTTGGTGTGTATTACTTTGTGTATACCAGGAGCATGGGTCAGAGTGGGAGTTTGTCAATAGAAGAGAGTCCAGCATGTAACTATGATGGACTCTCGATCAATTTTGTATGATTAACTCATATAAAACAGCCCTGGATGGAAGTTGAGGCCGCCTCTTCCTAGCCACAGGATATTGACCTACTTTCCCCTTCTTATCTGTTTGCAAAATATTTGTTGTACTTAGTGTGTTCTCCCTGTCACAACGAATGTTTGTCTCTCTCTTTCATATGAACTGAAGGCTAAAGTGCTAGTTAAATCAGTGGAAAAAACAATGGAGAAGAAAAGTTGGTAAGCAGTTTTCATTTCTAAACTAGAGGGGCCTTATAATTTTGTCATTTAAAAAGAATTCTAGTTTTTCTATCCACCTATTGAGAAACAAACTCAATAAGGGTAGAACTGTAAATTTTAAGTGTTAATGATTTATAAGAATGTATTTTAAAAGCCCCTTTTTTGATAAAGTACTAATAGAAGGAAGTTATCAGGTTTTTAGAAAGTAGTTCACTATTGTATATTTTATTTCTTACTAAAACTTTCTTTGGGAAAGTTTGTTGTATTGCTTAATACATAGTCAAGGCAGTTACTTTAAAAATTAATTTTTCTATAGCTTTATAGTTTAGTAACGTGTGCTATATTCAAGGAGAAAAAACTGTGTGGGGGTGTTATTTGTAGATATGTCTCCTTATATGAATATATGAAATAATTGCTGTATCGTGTAGAGGATGTGGAAATTAGCAGAACTATTCAAATTTAGTTAACATTTATAAATGTGAATTTTATAAACAAAAATTTCAGTAAACATTTTATTTGTGACTTGAAATGATCAGTTATGGCATGCCTTATGAGTTGGTTTGTATTGTCTTTTGTTCTCCATGACTACTTCAGAATGTATTTAGGGATATATAAGAATTATGGTGCCTTTGATTTTAACAGTAATGCTTCCAACATTAGAAAAACTAAAAATTGACATAGAAAATGTTTCCAAATTCTAATACGATTGTTGATTCTAATCAGTGTAGGTAGGTGAAGTAACCTACTACAGCAGTTTAGCTATTTTCTTTAAAAATTCTTTTAAAATGACAAAGTAGTTTTGCCTTTTCAATTTACATTATCCGTGTCTTTTTTGGAACATCTTAGCTATTTTTGTTTGATCAATTCTCAACTAATAAACATTCATGAAATCCCAATGTAAATGTATAAATCTCTCTCTCTTTGTTTACATAGTTTATTAGACTTTATTTTAGTGGATAACTGCTGGAGGAAGCTTCTGAATTTTTATTATTCTACAAAACTTTCTTAAACCTTTAGTATGAAGACACTCCCAAAGATTCACTGTTGAGATTTTTAAATTTGTTTTACAAAATCTAATTGACGTTGTAGATTTTTTAATTTGTAATCTTTAGACTTTTTTTGCTTTCCTAACTAGATGAGTTTTTATAAGTAGCCAGTTCCATTTTGTAGCTAACTACATATTGTAATCACACAGAAAGCGTGTTCAAATGTGCCTTGATGGCTTAACTTATCTGGTTATTCTATGTGTCTCTTTCTGTGCTGTGTATGGTTACACTCTTAATACATTTTATTTTGATTATGAGGTCACAATAAAGAGAGCTGCTTTCCTTTGCCTCTAAGTAAATGTCATTGAGAAACATTCTTGCGGTCTGGCGTTTGCTGGCTTTTTGGTTTTTAACATTTGCTATAACCAGATCCAGGATACATGCTTACCCGAAAATGAGCAAACTCAGTCTTTCCAGAGTTGAGCCTTTTTTTTTTTTTTGTTGAATCAACAGTGTTGGAAGCTGGGACAAGATCTTTGAGGATGATGTGTAACACACCTTTGTGAGGAAATCGAGGCTCGAAGGTGGCACTGTGCCCAGGGTCTCACTGTGAGCTTGCTGCAGAGCTGGGTCTGCAACTTGGATCTTGTGGATGTTTTTTCCAGAACCACTGCAGTAGTCGTTGTAACCTACAGTCTGTCGCAAAATGCCAAAGCTGTTGTTTTCTGGAGGGATAATTTGTTTCCTTAGCCCACAAACAAGAATAGTGCACTAAATTCAGTACATTTCTCTCCATTGTCCCTGGAAAGAACCTGAACGATGGGAAGGCCCCTGTTTTTTTTTTTTTTTTTTTTTTTTTTAAAAGAAGGTTGTTCTGCCTGCTGTACCCCAGGCTGTTTTATGTGAGTGTCTTTGTTCAGAACCAATCTGGAGTGGCCTCCGAAACACAGTAATAGTACAGGGAAGCCTATGTGAGTGCCTACCAGGTGCAAGTCACTGTACTTTTACTTATAACGAAGGAGTCCCTTGAGTGATTGCATGATTTGATCAAGTATAGAGAGAACTGAGAAATGAATCTACAAGTGGTATAAGACTATGGTGAGGATCTTAGCACATGGAGCAAGATTGTGACCCTCTGATTAATAAGCTGATTCATTTGGAAGGGAAGTTGGTTTTCCCCTGGTGGCTGTATTCAATTCAATAATCACCCGTCGTTCTTGGCGTCTGTGCACCCACCAGGAACAAATCAGAGTCAGGCATGCCAGTTATATTAACAGTTTTACGTTCACCTAGGGGTTCCAGGGTCCTCAGGTTTGCCAATCTAAACACACTGACTTCTTGGAATTTTTTAAATCTGCCTCGAAGGAACACATTGAGAAGTCCGTGTGTTATAATTAGCACGTTCCTCTCTACAGCTGAGTTTGTGTTTCTGGATATAACAGCAGTTTATAGTTTTTGGCTACCTTGTCCCTTAGGAACTTGTAGCCCTTTTTCAGACGTTAGCTCATTAATTCTCCTACCAGTCATTGTGAGCTGTATAGCATGATGACAGGTTCCTCTTACAGCTGGGGCTGCATGCTGCACATTCTGGACCTTCTAGGGTTGTGGCAGGTGAGGGCTCTATGTTGAGAGGGTGGAGACGAGGGCAGGGCATGACTTATAGACCCAGCCTCGGGGTGGGGGTTGCACTCTCTGAAGTTGTCCTGCCCTTTGGCAGCCATTCCTGCCATGACTCTGCAGAGCTTCCTCCGGGAAATGACTGTAGGGTCAGTGATGCTGGTGCATTTCCTCCTCGGGGTATTAAACCTCATGCAAGGTCAACTGCAAATGAGGCAACTCACTAGGTTAGTTACCTGGACACATCTTCCAGAAGACAGGACAGAGAGTAGGTGAGCTCTTCGGGGTCAGAAGAAGAAACGGACATTGGAGAGGGTGAAACTCATCTAATAAGTTGGCTCTCTCAGTCAGGCTACATAACAACCCTGTGGAATAGATATTGTTATCCCTGAGTTTTTAGATTAGAAATTTGAATTCCAGAAATGAATTCCTTTGGATTTGAGCCTGGGTCTGTGGTCCACAGCCTGTGCCATACCACACTGGGGTGGATTGAAATGATCCTTTGTAGTAAATTATTGCTGCAAGCCTTCTGTAGTATAGAAGCAAAACCTCTCTTTGAAAAATGGTGCAGTGTTCTGAAGAGCTTGGTGATTTAGGAATTAGACTGAAGGGTATATGTAATAAAATAGGTGTGAAAGACCATTTTCAGACCCGTCAGAAAAGCTTCATCCTCACCCTGGATCTTCTAGAAACCAGCTGGGTCCACTGCTTTCTTTTTTAAAAGAAGGTTTTGCCTGGGATTCTAAGGTCTCACTCCTTGCTCTTTAATTATAAACAAAGGCACTTAGAAATTTTGCCTTTACATCACAAGTGAAAGTTGGTCGCTGGTAATCCAAAACCTTCCATGTTGTTACAGCAGCTGCTGTTATTTTTGACTCAGAATTTCTACTAATTAGTCTAGGTGGTATACTTGTCATTCTCACTTTCCACAGTTGGGCAAAAAAACTCCCCCCCCCCATCACTTTGCGAATTGTAAGGTTCTAAATGCTTTCAGTCCTTAATAACTGATCTGTGCCTAGGGGATTGAGGGTGATTCATTGAGGGTATCTCCTTGTCGATGGCTTTTGTTGGTAAGGCCAGCTTTTCTATACTCAGAACAGACCTCCACCTTGGTGTTTCTGGCCCTTCTCTGCCTATGCGGAGACACAACCTAGGGTGTTAACCCGTGGATAACCAGAATGCCCCTCCCACTCACAGCTTCTTAAGGTTGGAGTCAAGTATGGCATGTGGGCTTCTGTTTGCTTATATCCATTTGTTTGTTTTTACTTCCTGTTTAAATCTATTGTATTTCCTCATTGCTTGGTGATTTGATGTCCTTTGTATTAGCCAGAATTTGAACACAAGGCAACAACATACTCTATGGAAATTGCCCGTAGTTGTGCCTATTTCTTCCATAATCCAAGATTCTGACAAAAGCCGTCCTACTAGCATTCCATTAGACATTTTCAGCAGGAAGCTTTAGCGAAAATGGGGTGGGGAGTTTCTCAATATATAGTTGGCTTTAAGGATTGGAAAATGAACTATAGTTGGTGAGGCAAACGCCGTGAATAGACCTACTTTATATAAATATCTCTAAGCAAGTGTGTAGGTGGGAATGAAAATCAGCCATCACCTAAATCTTTTCACAAATGCATGTTGGGACACCCACTTTCTCCTATGCTTCAGGGAGCCCTGCAAGGCACCCCAGGTGGTTCTGTGTGGCCTGCGAGCCCCATAACCTGTGAGAGTAATGCTGCTTGCGTAAATTGTCCTGAAGAATCCAGTTTTCACCCAGTTTGCCTATTTGGTTGGTAAATACTAAGGAAGTGTCTTGTCCTTTGGCTTCTAACTTGAATCCTTTGTGAAGACATTCCTGGTGTGTCATCGAGGCTCTCTGATGGTCCTTTGCCAGTTATGACCTGGAGCGGAAGGGTAGTGATGATGGAAACTGTCCTGGACAGAAGAATGGGCTGTGCCTCTCTACTGTGCATTTATTTATTTATTTTCTCTACACGTCAGAGCCCTGTGTGTCAGCCACACTGCCAGGCACGGGGCCTTTGTACATTGAGAACGTAAACCTCCTTTCTCCAGGGGAAGAGCAGACAAACAAACTCACAATTGTGAGGGAAGTATTTTGATGTATTAGTCTGATCAAGCTGCTGTAACGAGACATCGTAGACTGGGTGGCTTAAAGAACAAACATTCATTTCTCACAGTTCTGGAGGCTGGGAAGTGGGAGATCAAGTTGCTGATAGATTCAATATCGACGATTTTAACCTGTTTTAAGTGTACCGTTCAGTCACATTAAGTACCTTCACATTGTTGTGCTGCCATCACCACTATCTCTAGAGCTTTTTCATCACCCCAAACTAAAACTGTACCTGTTAAACAGCACTTCCTCATTACCCTCTCTTTCCAGCACCTGGTAACCACCATTCTTCTTTCTGTCTCTATGAATTTGACTATTTTGGGTACCTCATGTAAGTGGGATCATATTCGTACTCTTGGGACTGGCTTATTTCACATAACATAGTGCTCCCAAGGTTCATTGATGTTGTTGCATGTATCAGGATTTCCTTCCTTTTTAAGGCTGAGTACTGTTTTGTGGTTGTACCATACATTTTGTGTATGTACCGTACCATTTTGTGTATGTACCATATTTTGTTTATCCATTCATCCATTGATGGACACTTGGGTTCTGCCTACTCTTTGGCTTTTGTGAATGATGCTGCTATGAACATGGGTGTACCAACATCTGTTTTGAGTTTCCTCTTTCACTTCTTTTGGGTATATACCCAGAAGTGGAATTTCTCAATCATGTAGGGACTCTATGTTTAATTTGCTGGAGGATCTGCTAAAGAATCATAATGCTGGCTGAAAGGCACTAGGGAGTTATTGAAGGGTTTGAAGGAGGGTATGCCTAATCAGATTGTGATTTGAAAAGTAACTTGGGTAGTGTGGGATGGGGGAAAGGAAAGGCAGGGCTGTGGTGGCCAGACAAGGCAGAGAGACCCCTTAGAAGGCTCTTGAGGGCAAGGTATAGAGGTGAGAGTGATCAAGGTGATGCGATCAGTGAGAGAGGTTGGATATGGGGGAGGAAGTGAGAGACAGGGAGAAGCCAAGGATGAGAACTTGGATGGGTCAATTGTTATTTTGTGGAATTTAGAGGGAATAAGAGGTTTTTCTCATTTGTTTTTTTGTATTTTGATGTGGGATGATTGATACAAATTTTGGACACGTGTTGAGATGTTCGACACAGCCAAGTGGTAGAGATGATTGGTAGGCAGGCTGTCGATAATATAGGTTGCTAATTTGGGGCAAAGGAGAAGGTAAGAATAAAGGAGCAGATGGCCACGCAATTTGGCTGAATTTAAAAGTGGTGGGGTCACAATTTCAGCTCCTATGGAATGATTTCACATTCCTACCTTGAAACAGCATATCAAAATTTACAAAACGAGAAAAGGTGGCCAATTCACTGGTTGCATGAAAATCAGTTTTCAAAAGGATTCTAATAAATTCAAAAGGATTTAGACCAAAGCATAAGGATGTTGAATTTGATTTATAGTCTTTTTGCTCATCTCCATTTTCTAGATTTTTTTCTATAGTGCATATGTGTTACTTTTAATTATTAAAAAGGTTACTGAAAATTTCAAAAGTGGCCTATTTCTTTGACTTTCCTATTGGACTGCGAGTTCCTAGAGGGTGATGCCGGGAGGGGGAGGTACCACGATGTTCACTGTGTTCTTAGCACTTTACACCATGCCAGCAACACAACAGGACTCAATACTGTGAAAACTGGTTGAACTGAATTGAATGGAAATTTAATCTAACCTCTCTCAGAGACATGAGATTTGGTGCTATTTTAAAAGATCTAGGAAGGAAATTCCAGTTTTTCTCAGTCCCTTAGCTCACATTATGTTAGGTACTAAACCACATCCTACAGACTTGGCACCTCTTTTGTCTTTGTTTTGCCATCAGGATTTGCTGAGAGTTACTGTGTTCATGAAATCTTGCCATACTGGCCCCATTTTCTTACCTAAATATGTTTCTCATGTTATTCTTAAAAGCCTTAGTGATCTCGTTGGAAGCCAACTGGCTCAGTTCTGTTTCCTGCCCTTTGTTGATAATATGTTTTTGGAGGAATGGATCAAAGTGGCTTGAAGCCACTGTCATTGTTTTGCCTTCTGGTCTGCTGTGACCAAACCAAAGGATGGCAGCTGTGAGGACCTACATTGTTGTATGACTCAGCTGTCAATCGGAAATTTGCATACTTGTTTTCCCTTTGTATGTCATTGAATGGCTACATGTGCAAGAGGCTGTGCACCGTGCTTTTGGGAAATAAAGTTGAATAAGGCGTGATTCTTGACACCGAAGAGCTGATTTTCTAGAAAAGGTGCTGTCATGCATACATGACCACTATACAGGGAGGCTAATGAGTGGAACTGGAGTCAGATAAAACACACTTGTTACTATGTCAAGAAGAGTCCCTGTAGGTGCTGCCTCGGGTACATATTGCTAATGGTATTATACTGCTAATGGTGTTATAATCCATGTGTTTTAAATGTCCTCAATTACAATTACCAAAGCAATAGATAACTGCTTTCACTAAGTATTCCTGGAAATGACTCTTTTGGCTTTGTTTTAAAAGTTCCTTCAAACTAAGGGTAGTGGCTCATGCCTGCAATCCCAGCACTTTGGGAGGTCAAGGCAGAAGTATCATTTGAAACCTGGAGTTTGAGACCAGCCTGGACAATATAGCAAGATCCTATTTCATTTAAAAAAAAAAAAAAAGAGTTCCTTCAAATTTAAAACTACATTAGTGATTTAATATTCTTATTAATCATTGCAACCTCAGCTCTGATTTGTGAATATTCTTTCAAATTCTACAATAAAAGTGTTTCAGTGTGTACATTGTTCTTATTTGTGATACTCTGAGAGCTTCAAATTCAATGGAGGAGCACCAGATAAGATGACTTCATTTTAGCTTATCCTCCATCTCTCTCAGTTATTATTTAATTAATTATTAATTTGGAATAACTTCTTTGTATTATCATTTTGATATTGAATAGTGGAATGACCATGCACTCCACATGGATGTGCTGTTTTGTTTAGTCATCTCTGTGTGTTAGGGGGCTGTGTTGGTGACATATGGTAGGTGGCTTGCAATTGAAGGTTAATGACTAGGTAGAATCATTAAGTTTACATGTAGGCCACAGATGGCTATTTTAAGATGCTATTGGATATTTATGCTGCATTCTCTTGGATTTTGAGTAACCTTTGAAATGCTGCTCACAGTATTTGAAATGGTGTTTTAACTTTGCAAAAGATACCAGTAAATGAATTAGTGTGTGTTGAAATACAGGTAGTAGTTACTTTGGAAGTTCCTGAGATGAGAGTAGATAGGGGAAGGAACCATTGTAATAATATGTTTTGTTTTTCTTGGATGGACCATCAGCTGGAAAGAGCTGGCACAGCCTGTGGAGTTGCCTGGCACCAGTTAGTGCGCTGGTGGCTGGCCTAAATTGGCACCCTTAAAAAGACTGCTTTTCTGGACTAGTAACCCAAACTGAATATACTGCTAAGTCTCAAAATTTTGAAACTAGAACATGGTCTGAGAATTTGTTTCCTGGCCTTGGTACTTTGCAGCTTGCCATAGCTCTTGGTAGTAGAATTCACCTGGGACTAGTAAGAAGCATAAGAAGCAGTAGAGTGGGGTGGTACCTCTCCTGGGCTACATCTGCATGGCAGGAGGGCTTATTTCTTTCTCAGGCCACAGAGGCAGAGGTGGTGCTTGGGATAAGTTATGTCTCTCCGTCTTCCACCTCCAGGCGGGGTGAGTCTCTGAGCAGAGCCATATGTTTTCCTCTCTGGCCTTTCAGACAGTCCAGTTTCACAGCAAGCTTGCCTTTTTCTTGTAAATCCTTAAGAAATAGCCAACCCATATACTGGCATCTTGAATTTTTCTCATATTCTCTAATGTCTCAGGGACAAAGGTCTAAGTCTTTAGATACAGTGGGCCATGGTTTAGTCCACTGTTTCACTGTTAAGTAGCAAAGATGATCATCATGTCAGTCCAAGACAGCAGGTCCTCATGTCCTGTAGCCTGTGCCTTAGGTCAGCCAGTGTTTGCTTTTTGGTGTGTTATTTAGAACACTTCACTTCCTGGTACCAGTCTCTTACTAGGTAAGATGCTTTCTGTTGCAAATAGAAAATCCAACTCAAACAGCTTAGGCAATAAAGATAATCAGCTTACAACACTGAAAACTTGAGAGATGGGACGAGCTTCAAGTGCAATTTGATCCAGAGGTTTGGGATGTCATCAAGGCTCCAGTACTAATAATTCTAGATAATTTTCTTTTTCTTTTTTTTTTTCTTTTGAGACAGGGTCTCACTCTTTCGCCCAGGCTGGAGTGCAGTGGTGCACTCTCAGCTCACTGCAACCTCTACCTCCCGGGTTCAAGCAGTTCTCCTGCCTCAGCCTCCTGAGTAGCTGGGATTACAAGGGCGCGCCACTACTACCTGACTCATTTTTGTATTTTTAGTAGAGGTGGGTTTTCACCATGTTGGCCAGGGTGATCTCAAACTCCTGACCTCAAATGATCCACCCTCCTCAGCCTCCCAAAGTGCTGGGATTCAGGCATGAGTCACTGCGCCTGGCCAATTCTAGGTAATTTTCTTGCCCTGTCCTCTTCCATAAGTCATCTTCTTCTTCCTACCAGCCCTTCCTGTGAAAGCAGAGATGGCTGCGGTAGTTCCAAGTCATGCCATCCAGAGACAGACAACCTTTGTCCTACTATTCCAAGCCACAGTCTCAAGCTCATCGCATGTCCAGCCTTGAATCAGTTACAGTGGCTAGACGATAAGAATATGTTGATTGACTTAGCCTAGATCACATGCTCGTTCCTGGTACCTGAGTAAAATTGGTTTCCCCAGAACAGCATGAATTACTGTGGGGGCTCTTGGAAGGGAGGAGGTAGATCTATAACAGTATGTGTCAAACAAAAAGTATCCCCAGTGCTCTACATACATTCCATTTAACTCTCCTTATAGCCCCATGTGGATTCTTCAAATGGTTTATGGAAATGTGGTGTTAGCAAGTGATTCTGAAACTTGTGCTAAGCACACAACTCCTTCAGAGAAGAAAAACAAATGGATTCTTTTGGTGGAGCCAATATGCCAACTAATTTCATTGAGATGTCGAAGTGAACCAGACCAAGGCTGGAGACGGTGGCCACAATCCCAGAAACTACTGTAGGAAGATACGGAAGTACCCCCACACCTTTTCCTTTGTGTCCTATTTTTACCTTGAGAGTGAGATAGGCTGTCATTGGCTCTTCTCCCAAAGTCCTGAAATGCTAAATAGATAAACAAAACAAAGCAAAACTGTTTGCATGACTCAGTGAATCTTGGTGTCACCTTTTCAGTGTGGCTTGCCTTACTGTATTTTGGTTTGCAAAAGCTGTGTTTTCAGTGGGCTTCACTTTTTACCAGTTGCCTATAACCAACATTTGTTTTGCTCTCTATTCCTCTTTGGATTAGAAAGTTGAGATGAGGTGTAAAAATTAGATATAAATCTGTAATTACCTTCTTCACCATCTTTTCCAATATGGTGAAGCAGGTAATTATAGAGAAAGGTTGGCTGCTTAATTATTGTTACCTGCAGGGAAGCTGTGTTGCCTTTCTGCAGCTGTTCCTATAAATAGACTATATACAGGAATCCACCCTGGGGCAGAGTTCCTATTCAACCTCTTTGCTTAATTTAAATTGCTGGTTTGAGGTAGTTATTTTTGAAACCCTTCTCAGGTTGACTTCTTAATCCCTAAGCCAAATTATATGTAATGCATGGCAGCTAGATTGCTTTTGGCATTACACGAGCCTGAGAACTTGAACTTTGATTCAAATGTTAATTTATTGTGGACAAATTTATTGTGACAAGTGGTCCTGTTCCTGTGCAAGTCCTTCTGTGGGCTCTGGCCCCACTGTCTCCGTGGCTCCTGCTGCATTTCCATAGCATGGCACATGCCTCCTGCCCCTACGAGTTTTGTTCCAAAACAGAGCCCCACCAACTTCAAAATATACAGAGCAATTCTTTGGGCCACCATTTGTTGGGTTTTCATGATAATCTGGGACTGTTCTTTTCAGGTAGAGTTGGCATAAAGTTATTAAAAACATACAATAACAAAAGAGTTACTCTATTGTTTTTCTTTTTAGTGTTAAATACTTCCTTATTTTGTTGTTTCTGGGAGAACCTCTCAGTTTCATCTTAGTCTTTCTTTTTTTGGCTTTTTATAGCCAAAAACTTGTTTTAATAGGATCAGTAAAAAAAGGATGTGTTTCCTCTGAAATCTAGGTGGACAAAAGAAAAAAAAATGTAAAAACAAAAGGATATGTTTGTGGGTCCATATAAATTGCTAGTAATTAATGATAATGAATTTCTTCATTACTAGCCCTTCCCAGCTCTCTTTAAACCAGATCAACTAAATGTAGTTTCTGTTGCTTCTACAAGACCTACAGGATGTTCTAAAGTAGAATTGGAAGACATTTTAAGTTGCTGAGACTTCAGTAAGGAGACCAACCTTTTAAGACATAGTGTGCCCGAGTGACTCCTTAACAGAAAGAATCAAATATCCTTTCCACTCATTATCAGGGACAGGTATATATGTAAGTATTTATTAGTATTCTGAAGTATTGAGTATCAGCACACTGAAGTTATATAAAACTGACTTCTACATTGGAAACATTTAGAGAGAATGGCCCAGATGTATTTAGTTCTACCATTTTACCATTTAGTTCTGGTGATATTACAAAAAGTAATACAGACATGTGTGCGTACACACACACATCCCACACACTCCTATGCTCAGAAATTTGAGAGATTTTTAGTACTCTTGACAGTGATCAGATTGGAAGCCTTGGGGATTAGCATTCTGCTCTTGGGTGGCACCAGGCATATTAGTAGCTGGGTAGAATGCTGCCTTTGTAGTGTGCCTCTGTTTCCACTCGGTAGATTTCTGCATTGAGCCAAAGTGAAACTGTAGTATTTCTGGTCTGTTTACTGCATGTTAATTTGATTCTGCTATTAACAGTGGCATGTCTGTTGGAACGACAATTAAGAACATGGAGGCCCCTTTTAGCAGGTTATGTTATATTGGCAGCCTGTGATTTACAAGTGGGTTATATGTCAGCAGTGAATGTCTGGAATGAAATTTCTTCCCATAGATGCCATGTTAAATGTGGTGATTGAGTTCTTTCACATCAAATGCAAAACATATTTAGGTGACCCATAGCAAGTTTCATAATCTCTGAGCTTCAATTTTCTTAAAGTAGGAATAACAATAACTACCTCATAGAGTTATTGTGAGGGTTAAATTAATTTAAAGTTCTTGGCATAATGTCTGATATGTGGCAAGTAAACGAATGTAAAGTTATTAGTATCGTATCTGATATATGGCAAGTAAACAACAAATGTTAGCAGCATCATTTTTTATCATCTTGGAGGAATCAGGTTCACATAGGTTCAAGTCTGACATTGGTACCTAAGGGCTTAGGGGAAGTGGGGGTGGGTTTTTTTTTTTTCCCCCTGGAGTTTTGCAACTCTCTGCTGAGGAGAAGACCAGGGCTTTCTAGTGGCTGTTTCTGTGGGTGGACTTTACCGGGGGGATGGACTGGGAAGGAGGTTCATTTGTGGCAGCAGGTTGGAAATGGGCAGCTGCAGCCAAGTCCGATGAGAGTCATTTGGAACTACTAGTGTTGGATTTCTGCAGTAGTGCCAAGAACCTACTTGAAATTATTTGGTCATTTAAATTGACTCCTTTTCCTCTCTCCTGCAGCTGGAGATCATGGCCAAAATGGAGGTGAAAACGTCACTTCTGGACAATATGATTGGAGTTGGGGATATGGTTCTTTTAGAACCTCTCAATGAGGAGACCTTCATCAACAACCTCAAAAAGCGTTTTGACCACAGTGAAATATATGTAAGTATACGTGACGGTCATTTGTGGTATTTAGACTTTGTATTTTGTGACAGAGAGCTGTCTTTTCTTCCTCAAGACTCTTTTTCTTTTTTCTCTGTTTGAGTCCAGCGGTATTTGCTTAAACCCTCACAGTTGAGGTTTTACTGATTTAGCACATGAGTAATGTGGATTAGGCAAGTCAGTCTGCTTTCTATGATCAACTGTGTGCAAGTATTGTGTGGCTGTTGGGGGCATTCTAAAGCAAGTAGAATACTGTCCTCTGAGGAATTCAGAAGAATTTTGAAATCCATAGGCATCTTATCTTCTTGGATATCTTCGTAAGATTAACAAAGTCTAATCGGGGAGAAGCTACCCACTGAAATGCAAAGCAGTAAACTGTCAAAAAGACATGGACCTTCTTGACACTTGTAGTTAGGAGGAACAGGACCAGATTATCAAATAAGAATATGTACTTGGTTTCTGGAGATTTGGGAATAGTCATGTGCTGCTATGCGAGAGTCTAATGCCGTATACAAAAACAAAAGCATAAATATGTATATGTAATAGTAGGAGAAAATTTCCTGTTGTAAAACATGTTCGTAAAGGATTTCACAGGGTCACATTCTCTAGATATATTTAAAACATCAATAAAAATACATTTATATGCAGCTTTTCTAGAGTTTGCATAAAGCATCTTTAGAAGTAAAGGTGTATTGTTAACTAAACCAAAGAAGTGAGACATCGATTCCCTGTGCCTGCAGCTGAGAAGGAAACAGAATGTATTAGAAGGGAGTAGTGTTAGTGGACTCTGCCTCACTTCCCGAGTTCCCTTTCCTCCTTTTTAAAATATGCATCTGTGCATGGAGAAGAACTGGATTATTGGGCATGCTTAATATTTTTGTGTCTGTCAATCTGGGGAGGAAGTATAAATAAAGAGATAATACAGTGATACAAGTAGGATCAGTTATAACTTTTGTGGAAGTAATATATGTTATAAAATTATATGCAAATTATCAGCGATATTATTTTATGTTACATATGGCTCTCTTTTCTAGATAGCCAACTCTCTTCATCTGTTGGAGCTGCTCTACCAAAGTACCATAAACTGAGTGGCTTATAAACAACAGAAATTTGTTTCTCAGGAGTTCTAGGGTCTATGAAGTCCACAATGAGGCCATATTCAGTGTCTGGTGAGGGCCTGTTTTCTGGTTCATAGATGGTGGCTTCTCACTGTGTCCTCACGTGGTGGAAGAGGAATGCTCCTTCATGAGGCAATAATCCCATTCATGAGAGCTGTGTCCTCATGACCTAGTCACCTCTCAGAGCCCAACCCCTAGAACCACCACGTTGGTGACTAGCTTTCAATATATAAACTTTAGGGGGATACAAACTTTGAGGCCATAGCACCAACCATGTTTCAAGGATAATTTTGAGTAATTTGTTTATGGGATTGTAGTCATCATCTAGGAATTGACCTTTTCATTCTTCTCAATTTGTATTGATGGAGGTGGGGAAAGGTTGATGGTAACATGAGGCATGTGAATACTGCTTTTGCAGTCTTAATTTGATAACTGGATACTAAACTGAAGTGTGTTTACAGTTCAGCGATTGTTTAAAGTGCTGATCCAAATGGAAAAGGTATAAAGTGCTGCTGCAGAGCAAGGGTGGCATTGTTTGGCTTGGCAGTGCCTCCTGGTGTCACCTTCCCTCCAAGTGGAGCAGTTCTGCTCTCAGGTGGGAAAGCTGAGGGCTCTGCAGCTTTATTTGAAAGTCTGATATCAAATAAAAGACAGACTTTAAACATTGGTCTTTGAGATGGAGATAGGCGGAATCAATTATATTGTAACTAACGTTACCGATCATTTTTCTTTTTGGCTTTGAGAAGCACAATTCACTTTTAAATGAATTGAAAATAGGATGGAGAGCAGCCCATTACGTGCATTCAAATACCTGATTTGTTGTGGCCACTAAAAATAAAACAATCACCTTTTTAACAGAATGCCAAGTGTTAACATTCATGAGTCTTTAGCAGACAAAATGTCTGGATTTCAGCTCTATGTAATTTTATTTTCTAAACTATTTTTGGAATGCCCTTTCTGGTTATAGAACCAAAGCAGAAAATTGATTTCAGCTTCCAGATAGTCATATCAATTAATGTTTTCCATGATAATTCAGAACTACTGTTTCCGTGAGATGTATGCCATTGTTTTGTGACTTTAAACACATCGTGTTGGAGGGCTGGGTGTTCTCTATTTTAAGTGGAAAAAGAGATTATAAAGTAATGTGTATAGTATGATCCTTTCATAAAAGATGCGTGTATGGGTTTATGAATATGTACGTATGTTTGCATGTATCTGTAGGTACAGAGAGACAGGCACGATACCTTTGGGTACCATAGTGGGGTGGGTTGGGATCGGGCATGGGGACAGGGAAGGTTACTCTTTTAGACCTCTGTATTGTAGGACTTAAGTCAAGCACATATCGCTTTTGTAATTAAAAAAAAAAAAAAAAAAAGCTGCATGATAAATTTAATTACCACACTCTCCAGCCTCACATGCCATGCATCCTTCCCTGGGGAAATCTATTTCTGGCTCTTATTCTGATAATACTCCTGCTTTGCTTTTGTTCATGGGTTGCTGCAAAATTGCTAGCTTGATGCTCAAGGCTAAGTTAATATGACATGCAACGTTTTACTATCTTGTACTTCACTCTGTTTTTCAATTCTTTCCAAGAAAATGAAGATGCAGTTAAAAAAAAAAATCTCTTTTAAGGCCTTATAGCTTCAATTTATATTATAAAAGTGGGTGACTGTCTAGGATGATTCATCATGTGAGTATATTGAACAGTAACTTGTATGTTCAGAGCTGTGTTTGATAAGAGGGCCAGTGAACAGGAAGACCCTTGGCCCAGACTTTTGAAGTCTGGGTATATGCATAGCCTCAGCAACCTCCTCTGTGAACCAGCTATAAATCGGGAAGTTTAGTTCTAACATCCTACCATCCATCTCCTCTAGCTTTCCCTCTCCCAACATACCGAGAAATGAAAAATAGCCTGTACCTTCCCAGAGCTCTCATGAGGATTGCTTTGCCCCTGGGTATGAGTTATCAACTCTCTAGCACATTCACAGTCCCTAGTGATCCTCTGGATCTGCAGCAGCCAGCAGCTGACCCTGGAAGCAGACTTCCTTGTCATCCTGTCATACTAAACCTGAAACTCTGGGCAGGACGAGGCATTCTGGGGTTATTTGGAAATGTCAGGTTGTGTTAGGATATGCTTTTTGCAAGTAGCCATCACACAATCCACGTGTATTCACCTGAAAGTCCAGAAACCATTCTGCGTTCAGAATTGGTTTGATTTAGTGGCTCTCTGGTATCACTAAGGACTTTGTGTTTTACTCTCTGCTTTGCCTTCCTTGGCTGTTTCTTCATTCTGAGGCTTCACAGCAGCAAATCAGCTGCAGCGTTCCTGGCTTTGCATTCATGCATCGTGCTGGCTAGAAGGAGAGGCAGTGCTTCTCTTCTGGCATTCCAAGTCTGAGTCCGAGATTTACCCTGGGTAGGCTGCTGGAGTCACACACCCTCCTTAGACCATTGACTGTGACCTGGTGATGGGATGACCTGAGCGGTTTAAGAAAATGTTGTCTAAGATTGGAGTTGAGCCAGGGTTTTCCAAAGTAGGTAGGCTATATGTGAGGGGGTGGGTTCCCAACCAAATGTATCTGTTCACACACTAGGATGAGAAAAGGGGCAGTGGATGCCGAAGAGCCCGCTTCTCAGACTTTTCTAATGGTGAACTTCTAATGGCAGAGAAGAGTAAACAGCTTTCCCCAGGGACTCTGGAGCATGGTTGAAGTCGATCTCCTTTTGGAAATTTTGCTGAAGTCTTTACTTTCAAACATAATTCAGAGCTTTGTTCTTTTCTCTAATGCATATTGTTTTGAACTGATATACCCCTTGTAACCCTTCTTTGAGTAAGTTGCACGCTCCAGAAATATCTGTTCTTCACTTTGAGGTGGGTTGACACACTTGTTTTAAAAGCACTGGATTGGTTCGTAGCCATTTGTGGCCTGGTTGAGTCTAAATCTGGGACAGTTGCAGATACTGACGTGGTCTTTGCAGTTAGGGCTTTGGGCCATTCGTTTGGAGATGGAGGAGGATCAGGTGAGATGAGATGGGGGAAATGCTGAAGTGATGGTGCAACACACGGGGTCAGAGACTCTATTTGCTCTTTATTCCTCCATCTTGGCAGAGTGTGGTTCAAGCTGGGCCTCGCTGCAGGACATGCCGGACATGCCGTTTGGTCTGGCAGGCTCCGTGGGGTCAACGGCTGGAAAATGCTGGTGGTGACATTCCCGAGCACTGCTTTTCTGTTTGCTTTCTGTCCTTCGCCAGACCTTCTTCCGCCCTCCCCTCCCCCGCCCCCAGGCCAGATGGATGGTAGCAGGACTTTTATTGTGATGTAGGAGATGGCAGAGCTGAGTGAGATCCAGCCAGACATGTTCTGTTTTTAGGGTGACTGGTCAGGACTGTGGTTCTATTCAGGAACAGGAAAGCTGCAATTTAGGAAAGAACAAGGCCCAGTACAAATTTGGAAACCAGAGAACCAAGGTGTCTGCTCTCTGACAAGAAGTATATTTGGTGCTGACCAGTAAATTTAGTTTGTTTTCTATCTGAATTATAAGGTTGGGGATCATCTAGATATAGGGGCCTGAGTTAGTCTAATTTTAGGATCTTATGTTAAACTCATTGTAGTTCTAAGAGTGACTACTTTAAAAGTCTAGAGAAAGCTGTCTTAAGTTTTAGAAGTTAGTACTAGAATTAGGATTCCCAGAAGGATGAGATTAGGTACTTTTATGAAAGATACTCAAGATATAAGTAATGTATATTTGGTTTAAAATATTGTCAAGTTAATGAACACAATACTGGTTAACACATGTATTTGAAGTTTCAAGACCACTTTTCATTTATACACATGAAAATCCCACCTCATGGGTATAATCTCTATTCCTGGCAATTTGGCATAGATGGAGTAGTAGTTCTCTCTTGCTACAAAACAAAGTGTACAGACTTAGCAACTTAGAATAACATACACTTTTTATCTTGCTATTCCTGTGGTCAGGAGTTGGGGCCTGGCTTAGCTGAGTCCTCTGTTCAGGGTTTTCCCAGCTGTAGACAAGCTTGTAGCAGGGCTGCAATCTCATCTGAGACTTGAACCTTTTGCAGGCTCGTGATGAGGTTGGCAGAGAGCAGAGCTGGAGTTCAGACATCCACCTGAGTGTTATTCCTGCTACTCAGCTGTTCTCCAAGTTTTATTCTTTTTTTTTTTTTTCTTTTTTGAGATGGAGTCTCACTCTGTCTCCCGGGCTGGAGTGCAGTGGCACGATCTTAGTTCACTGCAACCTCTGCCTCCTAGGTCCAAGCAATTCTCCTGCCTCAGCCTCCCAAGTAGCTGGGATTATAGGTGCCTGCCACTACACCCAGCTAATTTTTTGTATTTTTAGTAGAGACAAGGTTTCACCATGTTGGCCAGGCTGGTCTCGACCTCCCGACCTTGTGATTCGCCCGTCTCGGCCTCCCAAAGTGCTAGGATTACAGGCATGAACCACAGTGCTCAGCCAAGTTTTAGTCTTTATAAAATATTCTTTTAAATGTTTTTTTAAATTACAAAAGAACAAATGCTTTTGGGAAAAAAAATTTCAAATAGTATAGCCAGACATATCATCAAAATGTAGTTTTCTTCCTTCATTATCACAGGCCCACTCCCAGCATGAACTGTAATTGAGTGGTGTGTAATCTTCAAGATTATTTTGGTTGATTAAAAACTAATTTTTTTGTTCTGGAGTTGGAATTAGGAGGAGGTTCTCTTTTATCTAGGTGGGCAGACCTTTACCCTGGTAACCCAGACCCAACAGAGTTTGTGTGGAACAAGAACATCATCTTTAATCCCACCTCCAGTCCCACCTAGACCAGGTAGGGAAGGAAGGAGGGAATCCAGCCCTGTTAACCTGAAATGCCTAGACTTGGCTGCCTGTGAGTGGTGTACCATCAGCAGTTCTTAGCTTACTGTGATCGCTGCAAAGGTAGACCAATAACATAAACATGGAGAAGAAATTGTGTGTCTTTTCCAGCGTGTGGTTTTGGTGTTTGAAATGCAGACACAGCTTTAGAAGGCTAGAGATAAAGCTGGTGAAAAACAGCAGATCATGAGAGTGAAGGGAAATGTTGTGTCTAATTGCTGAGCACAGTTCTATCTCTTGGACAGTTTTATAATAACAGTTATTTTTGGTAATAACTTGTCAGCTTCAACCCGTGCAAACTTTCCTACAACCTTAGGTGATCGGAAAATTTCTTCCTCCTAGAATTTTCAAAGTCGACACACATTTGTTGTTTAACAAACTTAAAGAGTTTTTTCATCATGGAGGCACTGTATATAGGACTTGAAATATTTGTATAATACTTACAATGTGTTAAATATTCTGGCTGAAGCTAAACCTAAAGTTTGATTTGGAAGAAATTAAGACCTGACATCAGATCTGCATCTTTTGGTAGCACTGTGGTGGCACCAAGAAGCAAAAACTTGACATCGAGTCCTGACTTTGCCACTTACTGTCTGTGAGACCCGCGATAAGTTAACTCCTTGGAGACTGGTTTCTTATTGGTTGATAAAATGATAAATGAAAGCAAAGGACATTTTGTATTTCCTTATCAGTATCAGCTGCTGTTCTAAGCACTTTACATGTAGTATTCATTTATTTCTTACTAGAGTCCTATGCACTATAGGTTTTTAAATTGTCTTCATTTTACATGTGAGCAAACCAAGGCTCATAAAGGCTAAGTAACTGTCCAAGGTCACACAGCGAGTAGGTGATGGAGCTGCGATTCATACCCAGGAAGTCTATCTGCAGAGTCCATGCTCTTAATGATAGCCCTGCTGACTTTCCCTGGTTGGCCTTTCAGTTTTCAAAATAATTGGGTATGATATTGAAGAATGTGTAGGTTTGGAATGAGGCAATCTGAAAATGACCTGGACAAATAATTGAAATGACAATCAGTATTCCTGCCATGTGTTGAGTTAGTGCTAACAGTGCAGTGACATGAACCAATGTGACTTGGAGCAAGCACATTCATTTCTAAAGTTATAGGTGATCATTACATGGTGCTCTCAAGTCAAAGGAAAAATGAGAGCAGCCATGACAATGATTTTTCCCCACTGTGGGAGGTGAGAGAAGATACGGGGAGGAGAGTGTATTCCATCATGTTCACAGGATGGCAAGTAACTGACAGCTGCACAGGGTCCTTCACCTTTATGAGCACAAGAGAGAGGAGGAAGAGGAAGCAATTCAGCACAAGGGACATGTGGCCAATTCCTTCTGTGGCCAGTTCAACTGTCCCCTCTGCACCTGTATCTGTGTCTGTTGTATATCCGTAGTGCAGAAAAATTGTAATGATAATCTTAATTTCTAAAGAGAGGCAATTTTGTTGTTCATATTCTGCTTTGGAAGGAGTGGAGGGTGAAATGACATGGCATTCTGGGGAAAAGGTGTGAGCTTTTGGCAGACAGACCTGTTTGAACCTTGGTGATGTGATTTACAGTCACTGTGAAGACTGTAAGTAACAGAGGTTCTTTCACCCGTAAAGTGGTCATCATGGTACTTACCTTGTTGAGTTGTGGTGGGGATTAAGGGACATCTGAGTCCAGTGCCTGGCACATGGTGGAAGTGGAGTGCATGGTAAGTGCCCTGTCTGAAAAACTTTGAAATCCAGAATCACTGTTTTTCAGGGTTTCAGACATTGATATTTTCTTTTCCTTTTTTTTTTTAGAGACAGAGTCTCGCTCTGTCCCCCAGGCTGGAGTACAGTGGCACCATCTTGGTTCACTACAACCTCCGTCTCCTGGGTTCAAACGATTCACCTGCCTCACCTCCCAAGTAGCTGGGATCACAGGGACATGCCATCACGCCTGGCTAATTTTTTGTATTTTTAGTAGAGATGGGGTTTCACCATTTTGGCCAGGCTGGTCACGAACTCCTGGTCTCAAGTAATCCACCAGCCTCAGCCTCGAAAAGAGCTGGGATTATAGGTGTGAGCCACAAAGCCTGGCCAAGACACTGATATTTTCATTAATTAGGGTCTTTCTCATTTCCTCTTCCCTGCCTACCTCTTTCCTTCTTTCTGTGTTCCTTTCTCCCTCTTTGGTATTTATAGCAGATTTCGTTTTTGTTATTTGCAACTTTCAATTAACCATATAAATATTATATTAAAGACATATTGCAAATATTATCCCTTTAACAGAAGACCATGCTGTGTCTTAGTTAAGAGAGTTTTATTAAGTCTGGAGAATGGTATATATTTGGAAAATACTTGTCTCATGACACAGTTTGTCTCAACAAAGATATGACAGTATTGTATTATCCTGCTCTAAAATAAAGACTGCCTGAGGTGATATTTTTAGCCAGTATTTCAGCGTGGCATTGAACTCATATATAGTTCTTTAATTCATAGTCTGAAATGACTGGCTGCAGCCCAGTAACAAGAGTATAATATGATGGTAGTGTAGGCACGTCTTGGACTAGGCAGCCGGGACTGTGCCTGACAAGCTTGCAGCCACTGTCGGCAGCCATGGTTTGTGGGATGTCCTGGCCTATGGATGGGTTCCTGACCCAAGGCTCAACTTAGATAAAAAGATGAACAAGCTTAGATTCTTTCCTCAAACTTTGAATTGAGAAATACTGAAAAAATAAAATATCACTGGGATCAGGATGCTGGCAGTGATGAAGTTGAGAGGAGGATGTGGTAGGCCAAGGGCAAACAGAACCTATGAATAAGAGGCTTTGAAGCGGACTGTGATGGAGTAGAAACTGAGGGAACCAGCTCGTAGCGGGCAGGGAAGATATGAGGGGGGAAGCAGAGACCTGGGCAGGGGCAAGACTCATTGACACAGAACTGGAGAGGAAATCTTCACAAACTTGGGTTGCTTTGGTTCATAGAGCCGACCTGGACCCATAATCACCCTCAGGTCCCAGATTTGTTATAGCTTGGGATAGTTGTCAGGGGTTCCTGGTTGAGTTCATTAGTATAGTTAATGTACCTGTGTGCCAAGCAGCTGAAAGAACCTGACCAAGTCACTGTTTTCTGTCGTATTGTCATAGTCTTGGATGCAGAGCTTTGGGATGAAACTCTGCTTCTGCCGCTAACTAATTTTGAAACCTTGGGCAAGTTATTTAAAACATTCTAATGTTTCCAGTTCTCTTCCCCTGTAACATTAGGCTATTAGCATCAATTTTATATGTCTGTTGCTTATGCATCACGAATATGTTTCTGAGACTGGAGACACGAGATACATACACTGAATTACATTTTTTAAGAATATAAGGCCCAGATAGACACCTAAGTCTGTTTTTGACCTTACACTTGTAACTTTTACTTAGGCCATTTTGCACATTTTGATCTATGTTTAAAAACAGCCAAAATGTTTGGTAGACCATACTGTGTCTTTAAAAAAAAAAAAGAAGACTGAGGCCCTCTGCCAGGAAATTTGGGAAGCCTTACAGTTGTCTAATTAAAAACGTCATGGCACATGACATCTTAATGTCTTGTGATCAAATTCCCATGGTCTGAGACCCAAGAAGAGAGTAGATTCCTCATATTGGAGCAAATAGCATGTTGTCATTTTTGAAGCTTCCCACTGGTTTGTCTTGTATAGTCATTTTCTTAGTATCCTAGACTTTTAGTATTAGTTTTATTAAGACACACCTTATGTGTTTATCTGAAAATCATCGATTTCCTGTATACAGAGACCATTTTGTGTTGAGTGCCATGGCTCATGCCTGTAATCCCAACACTTTGGGAGTGTGAGGTGGGCAGATTGCTTTAGTCCAGGAGTTTGAGGCCAGCCTCGGCAACATGATGAAACGCCGTCTCTACCAAAAATACAAAAATTAGCCAGGCATGGTGGCGTGTACCTGTGGTCATAGGTACTCAGGAGGCTGAGGTGGGAGGATGGCTTGAGCCTGGGATTTGGGGCTGTAGTGAGCCAGGATTGTACCCCTGCACTCCAACCTGGGTGACAGAGCTAGACCCTGTCTCAAAACACAAAACGAAACAGATCATTTGTGAAACTTTTTAAGACACTGGTATGGTAGGACTCATTAATGATTTAGCCATAGTATTAACATATTTTATATAGGCTTTCAAGTCTTGACTTGGATCTTTACAGTGGCCAGTAGATTCCAGTAGAGCCCAATGAATTTATGTAATTATAGTAGGTAATGTTTATGAATGCTTCCTGGGTGTCAGGTGCTGTGTTTGGTGTTTTGACACACAACCTCATTTAATCCTCAGAATTAGATGAGGAGGGAGTAAGTATGCTTCTTCTTGTAAAGACGAGGAAACTTGGGCCAGGCATGGTGGCTCATGCCCGTAATCCCAGAACTTTGGGAGGCTGAGGTGGGCGGATCACCTGAGGTCAGGAGTTCAAAGCCAACCTGGCCAACATGGCAAAACCTTGTCTCTACTGAAAATACAAAAACTTAGCTGGGCGTGGTAGCAGGCGCCTGTAATCCCAGCTACTTGGGAGGCTGAGGCAGGAGAATCGCTTGAACCAGGGAAGTGGAGGTTGCAGTGAGCCAAGATCAGGCCACTGCACTCCAGCCTGGGCAACGAGCAAAACTCCGTCTCAAAAAAACAAAAAAAAAAAGATGAGGAAACTGGGACATGAAAAAGTTAAATAATGTGCCCACGGTCACACAAAACTGAAGAATTTTACCAGCTAATTTGGAGCCAAGGCTTATACAGTATTTCAAATACATTGAAGATTGATTATTATGATATGAGACAGGTAGAATCTGAGTAAAGAGCTTAAATACTGCACTTAGGTCAGAATGACCTGGGTTCACATCCCGTCAGTTTTATCATCTAAGCCCCTCACCCCCCCACTGACTTTTCACTTCAAAACTGCTTTTGGACTCAAGCTCAGACTCCTTGTGTAAAGTTCAAAGGCTCACTACAGTTTGATCTCAGTCTTTTTTTTTTTTTCTCCTGGCTTTTCTGTAGCAGGAATTTTTTATTTCAGCCATAGTTACTCAGGGGATGTCTTTGTTTTAGGGAAGCTGTTCCATTCTATCTTTGGTATGAGCTTGGTTAGGCTTTTGTGCCTCTGCCCGTGTTTTAATCTGTATTGTTGCATGTGTCAGAATTCCCTTCCTTTTTAAGGCTGAGTAATGTTCCATTCTATGTATCTACCATATTTTATTTATCCATTCATCTGTTGCTGGACCCTTGGGTTGTCTCCCCCTCTTGAGTATGGTGAATAATGATGCCACAAACATAGGTGTGTAGATATCTGTTTGAGTCCCTGGCAAATTGTACTTTAAAAAAATATTTTAAAGAAGGTATTTTAGCTTAAAAAAAAAAAAGAAGAAGAAAGAAGAAAGCTGGTAGCTGGGGGGCATTCAGCTATCACCTGAAACCTGAAATCTTATGTCACTCTTTGGGGGAACTTCGCTTTGCCCAAATCATGCCCATCTTTTTAGACCTCTCAAGCTCTCTGTCTTCTCTGGAGCTTTGTTGGACCTCTGCAGTTCATAGTGACTTTTATCTAAACCTGGAGCACTCATTAGACAGTAAGATAATCAGACTAATGGCTCATTTAGCCAGGAATCACATCCTGTTTCATCTGTTTCAGCGTCTAGAGTAGTTAACTCTTAAATTTTATGGTTTTCTATCTAAAAGACTCACTTCCTAAGCTATATTATAAACTCTCCAGGCACACAGACAATGGGGACTTCTTTCCTACTATGCCCAGTATGATGTTTTGCATAAAGTTAGCCCTTAATAAATTTGTTGCTTGATTTTAAGTGGTTTGTAGCCTAAACTCAGTGTGTGATTGTGCAGCCTTGTGATGGCTTATTCTTACCTGAATCCTGGCCCATCCTGGATTTGAACTATAGGTTGGTGCAAAAGCAATTGCGATTTTTGCCATTGGAAGTAATGGCAAAAAGTGCAATTACTTTTGTACTAGCCTGATGCTTTAGAGGCAAAAGTAACATTCCTGGAGACTCAGACCTAGAGGACTCTTATACCTTCTTTAATATTTCTTTGATGTTATTTTAGACTAATTCATATTAAGATATTTAAATAAATAAATATTGCCTTTTACATCGCCACAGTCCTGATTTATTTCTCTGAAGCGAAAGAATGATTATGATTACAGCTAGTGCTCGACTTACGACCACGATTGGTTCCGACAGACAGGTCGTAACACGATTTGGTCATAAGTTGAGTAGGCTATATGTACAGTACTGTGAAATGATGTTATAAAAATCTTTGTCATATTTTATCATAATTTTCTTTCACTACTGTTATATATCATAATTTTCTTTGTTCATTTTATACCATTTGTATCATCTCTACACCATTTTGTTTCTTATTTTTACATTCATCAGGTTTAAGTAAAACACTGCATTACCAATACAACTGGTTTAGTATTTGCAAAACATACAAAATTCCAAAATACAGGTGCATACAAAAATACAAAATACAGTTGTAAAAAATACCATAGGAAACATTTTCCCAATTGCAAAACATATCAGAATATATAAACATGTACGAAACATTTTATTGGCTGCTGGTGCTTGGCTGCGGATCGTTGATGTCGTCAGCTGAGGCAGCAGTTGGGGTTACCGGAGTTGGTTTTTTCATAAACATGGTGAGCTTTGTCTGAATTGTATGTTTCTTTTTTTCTTCATAAATTTCACAATATGGACGAAACACATCGTGCACCATCCATTCAATCCTTGCAAATCGTTCGATGTTTTGGTCCATTGCTTCGAAATGTATAAGAAGTTTATTGGGACGGGTTTGATGAAAAATATCCAAGACAAAAAACACAAATTGCTGTACCGAGTCTGGGGTAACAGTTGAAATGGTGCACGCGGAGATGGTAGTGCTGCTGGAAGCTGGTCCGTACTGTTTGCGCTGCCAGACGCAGAGCAGTCGTGGCTAGCGATTGTGGTCGTAAAGTCGAATGGTCGTAAGTTGCATAGGTCGTAAGTCGATCAATACCTTTAGATCTTTTCCTTTCCTGTTTTGTTTATTCCTGGTGGTAGAAGGATTTCTCCGGTGGTAAAATGGGAGGCTTTTGCCTAAGAGAGGAGCGCTTGATTACACAGTGGTTGAAGATGCTTTGTACGGCCTTGTGCAACGCAAGTTTCCTCCATTCTTCTTGTATGCTTCTTACCAAAGCTTCCCAGGCCCTAAAGACAGCATGGATTGTATGCTCTGATGAAAAGAGAATAGATTCTTGTCTCCTTGTCTTGATTTCACTTCTACTAGCTAATGTGGTCATATTACTTAACTTCTTTGTGCTCCTTTGTTATGGACATTGAAATAGAGAATTTGTATCTATCTCTTGGGGATTTGGGAGTAGTTTAGTAGAAAGGTGCTTAAGTGTGTATTCTATGCCAGCTGTTCAATAGGCTGAGGATGAGTTTTTAAGGAATTCCAGAGACATGTAAACAAATAACTGAAATTCATCCTGAAGAAAATAAGGAAGCAGGTAAGTAGATAGATTGGATGGCTAGTTAGAGCCCTAGCAAGCAGAGGCTTTAAAAATAGGTTTTGGGAGAATATGATATTTTTAAAAAAGCATCAAAGTACATGATGGCAAAAATAGGTCATTATGGGATTTTCTTACATGTGTTTATGGTTTAGTTATAAATTTTAATGTCATATGGGAAATTGAAATGAAAACTTTCCGGGTTTAGGGCTTCCGAAGGTCTCTATATTACCCAATGAAGAATTATAATAAAAAAGATACAAAAACTATTCTGACTTCTTTTTTTAAGTTTTACATACAGACCTGGAAATATTCTGACTTTTCTATGTATGTATGCTAATATTTCATTCATCTGGCTTTGCGAAGTACTGTTTCACATTATTGAAACTCTCAACATATTAAAGCTGTGCTAAAATATTTAACCTTTTGGTTAGATAGCATTCTAAAATGCAGTGCATATATCATTGTCAACAGTGCATATATCATTGTCATCAAAAACAGAGTACACTCATTTTGGCTATTGATTATTACCCTGCATTCCCAATTAATGCCGTAATAAAGCAGTCATGGCCAGCTAAGCCACGGGGTATAGGGTCTTACTGTAAACACTTTTATACTTTCACAATTATCTTCATCACTTCTTACTTATTTTCTTTCTTTCTTTGTCCCTCCCTACTCTTCATTTTCATATTTCTTTTTTTTTTTTTTGAGATGGAGTTTCACTCTTGTTCCGCAGGCTGGAGTGCAATGGCGCGATCTCGGCTCACCACAACCTCCGCCTCCTGGGTCCCGGCAATTCTCCTGCCTCAGCCTCCTGAGTAGCTGGGATTACAGGCATGCGCCACCATGCCCAGCTAATTTTTTGTATTTTTAGTAGAGACAGGGTTTCACCATGTTGACCAGGATGGTCTCGATCTCTTGACCTTGTGATCCACCCGCCTCGGCCTCCCAAAGTGCTCGGATTACAGGCATGAGCCACCGCGCCCGGCTTTACTCTTCATTTTCTATTAGTGGCTGTTGTTTCTCTGCTTGCAGAGGGAGTCTTAACCTGGTATATCACATGTATGCAGACTGTGTGTGTGTTTTTCCTAAGAGAAGAGTCATCGCTTCTGTTGGTATCTCAAAGGGATCAACAGTTAAAGAAAGGTTAAGGAGTGCTGTGTAGCACAGTTTTTTAAACTGCAAGTTTCATATCATTAATTGCTCATGGAAATCATTTAGTGAGTTAGGGTCAACAGCTTTTTAAATTTTTTTTTTTTTTTTTTTTTTTTTTTTGA